>NW_027476632.1:50000-169137 GCF_051020955.1 Megalopta genalis
ATTACAGAGAGTGTTTGGTTGTGTTGCAGGAGTCAAACTGAATGATTTGATGCATAAAGTTTAATTAAACTCCCATTAGTTTGCCGGCAAACATCGATTCTTCCGATCTAGAAAGAGACAGAGACAGTCGATCCGCGTTATGATAAATATTTCAAGGTTCCCGATTCCACAAAATTATAAAAAGTATACGGCTGTGTAGCAGGGATCAGAACGAGTAATTTCATGTATAAAGTTTAATTAAACTCCCAATAGTTTGCCGGGAAACATCGATTCTTCCGATCTAGAAAGAGACAGAGACAGTCGATCCGCGTTATGATAAATATTTCAAGGTTCCCGATTCCACAAAATTATAAAAAGTATACGGCTGTGTAGCAGGGATCAGAACGAGTAATTTCGTGTATAAAGTTTAATTAATATCCCATTAGTTTGCCGGGAAACATCGATTATTCCGATCTAGAAAGAGACAGAGACAGTCGATCCGCGTTATGTTAAATATTGCAAGGTTCCCGATTCCACAAAATTATAAAAAGTATACGGCTGTGTAGCGGGGATCAAAACGAGTAATTTCGTGTATAAAGTTTAATTAATATCCCATTAGTTTGCCGGGAAACATCGATTATTCCGATCTAGAAAGAGACAGAGACAGTCGATCCGCGTTATGTTAAATATTGCAAGGTTCCCGATTCCACAAAATTATAAAAAGTATACGGCTGTGTAGCGGGGATCAAAACGAGTAATTTCATGTATAAAGTTTAATTAATATCCCATTAGTTTGCCGGGAAACATCGATTATTCCGATCTAGAAAGAGACAGAGACAGTCGATCCGCGTTATGTTAAATATTTCAAGGTTCCCGGTTCCACAAAATTATAAAAAGTATACGGCTGTGTAGCAGGGATCAAAACGAGTAATTTCGTGTATAAAGTTTAATTAATATCCCATTAGTTTGCCGGGAAACATCGATTATTCCGATCTAGAAAGAGACAGAGACAGTCGATCCGCGTTATGTTAAATATTGCAAGGTTCCCGATTCCACAAAATTATAAAAAGTATACGGCTGTGTAGCGGGGATCAAAACGAGTAATTTCATGTATAAAGTTTAATTAATATCCCATTAGTTTGCCGGGAAACATCGATTATTCCGATCTAGAAAGAGACAGAGACAGTCGATCCGCGTTATGTTAAATATTTCAAGGTTCCCGATTCCAAAAAATTATAAAAAGTATACGGCTGTGTAGCGGGGATCAAAACGAGTAATTTCGTGTATAAAGTTTAATTAATATCCCATTAGTTTGCCGGGAAACATCGATTATTCCGATCTAGAAAGAGACAGAGACAGTCGATCCGCGTTATGTTAAATATTGCAAGGTTCCCGATTCCACAAAATTATAAAAAGTATACGGCTGTGTAGCGGGGATCAAAACGAGTAATTTCGTGTATAAAGTTTAATTAATATCCCATTAGTTTGCCGGGAAACATCGATTATTCCGATCTAGAAAGAGACAGAGACAGTCGATCAGCGTTATGTTAAATATTTCAAGGTTCCCGATTCCACAAAATTATAAAAAGTATACGGCTGTGTAGCGGGGATCAAAACGAGTAATTTCGTGTATAAAGTTTAATTAATATCCCATTAGTTTGCCGGGAAACATCGATTATTCCGATCTAGAAAGAGACAGAGACAGTCGATCCGCGTTATGTTAAATATTGCAAGGTTCCCGATTCCACAAAATTATAAAAAGTATACGGCTGTGTAGCAGGGATCAAAACGAGTAATTTCGTGTATAAAGTTTAATTAATATCCCATTAGTTTGCCGGGAAACATCGATTATTCCGATCTAGAAAGAGACAGAGACAGTCGATCCGCGTTATGTTAAATATTTCAAGGTTCCCGATTCCACAAAATTATAAAAAGTATACGGCTGTGTAGCGGGGATCAAAACGAGTAATTTCATGTATAAAGTTTAATTAATATCCCATTAGTTTGCCGGGAAACATCGATTATTCCGATCTAGAAAGAGACAGAGACAGTCGATCCGCGTTATGTTAAATATTTCAAGGTTCCCGGTTCCACAAAATTATAAAAAGTATACGGCTGTGTAGCAGGGATCAAAACGAGTAATTTCGTGTATAAAGTTTAATTAATATCCCATTAGTTTGCCGGGAAACATCGATTATTCCGATCTAGAAAGAGACAGAGACAGTCGATCCGCGTTATGTTAAATATTTCAAGGTTCCCGATTCCACAAAATTATAAAAAGTATACGGCTGTGTAGCAGGGATCAAAACGAGTAATTTCGTGTATAAAGTTTAATTAATATCCCATTAGTTTGCCGGGAAACATCGATTATTCCGATCTAGAAAGAGACAGAGACAGTCGATCCGCGTTATGTTAAATATTTCAAGGTTCCCGATTCCACAAAATTATTAAAAGTATACGGCTGTGTAGCGGGGATCAAAACGAGTAATTTCGTGTATAAAGTTTAATTAATATCCCATTAGTTTGCCGGGAAACATCGATTATTCCGATCTAGAAAGAGACAGAGACAGTCGATCCGCGTTATGTTAAATATTGCAAGGTTCCCGATTCCACAAAATTATAAAAAGTATACGGCTGTGTAGCGGGGATCAAAACGAGTAATTTCGTGTATAAAGTTTAATTAATATCCCATTAGTTTGCCGGGAAACATCGATTATTCCGATCTAGAAAGAGACAGAGACAGTCGATCCGCGTTATGTTAAATATTTCAAGGTTCCCGATTCCAAAAAATTATAAAAAGTATACGGCTGTGTAGCGGGGATCAAAACGAGTAATTTCGTGTATAAAGTTTAATTAATATCCCATTAGTTTGCCGGGAAACATCGATTATTCCGATCTAGAAAGAGACAGAGACAGTCGATCCGCGTTATGTTAAATATTTCAAGGTTCCCGATTCCACAAAATTATAAAAAGTATACGGCTGTGTAGCGGGGATCAAAACGAGTAATTTCGTGTATAAAGTTTAATTAATATCCCATTACTTTGCCGGGAAACATCAATACTTCGATCGCGCGAGAGAGACAGAGAAATGAACAGTCTTTTTTTCGATTTACGGCTAAAATAAATTTTTCTCATTTTATTCAATAACATATTCTTGCTTAAATAACTTTTTTACATAGGGATTAAGCATTTAGAACGATACATTGTTTAAAATAATGGCACTTTACTCTTGACATTTTACGGTTTTTTCAATTTTCTGAAAAATCCTATCATTAGATTTTTTTAAAAATACGATATTCTTGCTTAACTAACGTTTCTACATAGGGATTAAGCATTTAGAACGAAATCTAATGTCAGAAAATGGCACTTTACTCTTGACATTTTTCGGTTTTTTCAATTTTCTGGAAAATCCTATCATTAGATTTTTTTTAAAATACGATATTCTTGCTTAACTAACGTTTTTACATAGGGATTAAGCATTTAGAACGAAATCTAATGTAGGAAAATGGTACTTTACTCTTGATCGGTACGTTGGGACTTTGAAAATATTCGGGCGTTCCAATCGCTCGTCTGTTGCATCATAGCGCGTCTCGGCGCAATCGACCGATTCGCTCGACCCATTATTTTCGATTTACGGCTAAAATAAATTTTTCTCATTTTATTCAATAACATATTCTTGCTTAGATAACTTTTTTACATAGGGATTAAGCATTTAGAACGATATAATGTTTAAAATAAGGGCACTTTACTCTTGACATTTTACGGTTTTTTCAATTTTCTGAAAAATCCTATCATTAGATTTTTTTAAAAATACGATATTCTTGCTTAACTAACGTTTCTACATAGGGATTAAGCATTTAGAACGAAATCTAATGTCAGAAAATGGCACTTTACTCTTGACATTTTTCGGTTTTTTCAATTTTCTGGGAAATCCTATCATTAGATTTTTTTAAAAATACGATATTCTTGCTTAACTAACGTTTTTACATAGGGATTAAGCATTTAGAACGAAATCTAATGTAGGAAAATGGCACTTTACTCTTGACATTTTTCGGTTTTTTCAATTTTCTGGAAAATCCTATCATTAGATTTTTTTAAAAATACGATATTCTTGCTTAACTAACGTTTTTACATAGGGATTAAGCATTTAGAACGAAATCTAATGTAGGAAAATGGTACTTTACTCTTGATCGGTACGTTGGGACTTTGAAAATATTCGGGCGTTCCAATCGCTCGTCTGTTGCATCATAGCGCGTCTCGGCGCAATCGACCGATTCGCTCGACCCATTATTTTCGATTTACGGCTAAAATAAATTTTTCTCATTTTATTCAATAACATATTCTTGCTTAGATAACTTTTTTACATAGGGATTAAGCATTTAGAACGATATAATGTTTAAAATAAGGGCACTTTACTCTTGACATTTTACGGTTTTTTCAATTTTCTGAAAAATCCTATCATTAGATTTTTTTAAAAATACGATAATCTTGCATAACTAACGTTTCTACATAGGGATTAAGCATTTAGAACGAAATCTAATGTCAGAAAATGGCACTTTACTCTTGACATTTTTCGGTTTTTTCAATTTTCTGGAAAATCCTATCATTAGATTTTTTTTAAAATACGATATTCTTGCTTAACTAACGTTTTTACATAGGGATTAAGCATTTAGAACGAAATCTAATGTAGGAAAATGGTACTTTACTCTTGATCGGTACGTTGGGACTTTGAAAATATTCGGGCGTTCCAATCGCTCGTCTGTTGCATCATAGCGCGTCTCGGCGCAATCGACCGATTCGCTCGACCCATTATTTTCGATTTACGGCTAAAATAAATTTTTCTCATTTTATTCAATAACATATTCTTGCTTAGATAACTTTTTTACATAGGGATTAAGCATTTAGAACGATATAATGTTTAAAATAAGGGCACTTTACTCTTGACATTTTACGGTTTTTTCAATTTTCTGAAAAATCCTATCATTAGATTTTTTTAAAAATACGATATTCTTGCTTAACTAACGTTTCTACATAGGGATTAAGCATTTAGAACGAAATCTAATGTCAGAAAATGGCACTTTACTCTTGACATTTTTCGGTTTTTTCAATTTTCTGGGAAATCCTATCATTAGATTTTTTTAAAAATACGATATTCTTGCTTAACTAACGTTTTTACATAGGGATTAAGCATTTAGAACGAAATCTAATGTAGGAAAATGGTACTTTACTCTTGATCGGTACGTTGGGACTTTGAAAATATTCGGGCGTACGCGGCGCGCTCGGCGCTTCGAACAGCTCCGGTGTCCCCATTATTTTCGATTTACGGCTAAAATAAATTTTTCTAATATTTTTCAATAACATATTCCTCCTTAAATAACTTTTTTACATAGGGATTAAGCATTTAGAACGATACATTGTTTAAAATAAGGGCACTTTACTCTTGACATTTTACGGTTTTTTCAATTTTCTGAAAAATCCTATCATTAGATTTTTTTAAAAATACGATATTCTTGCTTAACTAACGTTTCTACATAGGGATTAAGCATTTAGAACGAAATCTAATGTCAGAAAATGGCACTTTACTCTTGACATTTTTCGGTTTTTTCAATTTTCTGGAAAATCCTATCATTAGATTTTTTTAAAAATACGATATTCTTGCTTAACTAACGTTTTTACATAGGGATTAAGCATTTAGAACGAAATCTAATGTAGGAAAATGGTACTTTACTCTTGATCGGTACGTTGGGACTTTGAAAATATTCGGGCGTTCCAATCGCTCGTCTGTTGCATCATAGCGCGTCTCGGCGCAATCGACCGATTCGCTCGACCCATTATTTTCGATTTACGGCTAAAATAAATTTTTCTCATTTTATTCAATAACATATTCTTGCTTAGATAACTTTTTTACATAGGGATTAAGCATTTAGAACGATATAATGTTTAAAATAAGGGCACTTTACTCTTGACATTTTACGGTTTTTTCAATTTTCTGAAAAATCCTATCATTAGATTTTTTTAAAAATACGATAATCTTGCATAACTAACGTTTCTACATAGGGATTAAGCATTTAGAACGAAATCTAATGTCAGAAAATGGCACTTTACTCTTGACATTTTTCGGTTTTTTCAATTTTCTGGAAAATCCTATCATTAGATTTTTTTAAAAATACGATATTCTTGCTTAACTAACGTTTTTACATAGGGATTAAGCATTTAGAACGAAATCTAATGTAGGAAAATGGTACTTTACTCTTGATCGGTACGTTGGGACTTTGAAAATATTCGGGCGTTCCAATCGCTCGTCTGTTGCATCATAGCGCGTCTCGGCGCAATCGACCGATTCGCTCGACCCATTATTTTCGATTTACGGCTAAAATAAATTTTTCTCATTTTATTCAATAACATATTCTTGCTTAGATAACTTTTTTACATAGGGATTAAGCATTTAGAACGATATAATGTTTAAAATAAGGGCACTTTACTCTTGACATTTTACGGTTTTTTCAATTTTCTGAAAAATCCTATCATTAGATTTTTTTAAAAATACGATAATCTTGCATAACTAACGTTTCTACATAGGGATTAAGCATTTAGAACGAAATCTAATGTCAGAAAATGGCACTTTACTCTTGACATTTTTCGGTTTTTTCAATTTTCTGGAAAATCCTATCATTAGATTTTTTTAAAAATACGATATTCTTGCTTAACTAACGTTTTTACATAGGGATTAAGCATTTAGAACGAAATCTAATGTAGGAAAATGGCA
The DNA here is from genome assembly GCF_051020955.1 of Megalopta genalis. Taxonomy (NCBI): domain Eukaryota; kingdom Metazoa; phylum Arthropoda; class Insecta; order Hymenoptera; family Halictidae; genus Megalopta; species Megalopta genalis. The sequence continues at coordinate 56,746 of NW_027476632.1, forward strand.
CTTTACTCTTGACATTTTTCGGTTTTTTCAATTTTCTGGAAAATCCTATCATTAGATTTTTTTAAAAATACGATATTCTTGCTTAACTAACGTTTTTACATAGGGATTAAGCATTTAGAACGAAATCTAATGTAGGAAAATGGTACTTTACTCTTGATCGGTACGTTGGGACTTTGAAAATATTCGGGCGTTCCAATCGCTCGTCTGTTGCATCATAGCGCGTCTCGGCGCAATCGACCGATTCGCTCGACCCATTATTTTCGATTTACGGCTAAAATAAATTTTTCTCATTTTATTCAATAACATATTCTTGCTTAGATAACTTTTTTACATAGGGATTAAGCATTTAGAACGATATAATGTTTAAAATAAGGGCACTTTACTCTTGACATTTTACGGTTTTTTCAATTTTCTGAAAAATCCTATCATTAGATTTTTTTAAAAATACGATATTCTTGCTTAACTAACGTTTCTACATAGGGATTAAGCATTTAGAACGAAATCTAATGTCAGAAAATGGCACTTTACTCTTGACATTTTTCGGTTTTTTCAATTTTCTGGGAAATCCTATCATTAGATTTTTTTAAAAATACGATATTCTTGCTTAACTAACGTTTTTACATAGGGATTAAGCATTTAGAACGAAATCTAATGTAGGAAAATGGTACTTTACTCTTGATCGGTACGTTGGGACTTTGAAAATATTCGGGCGTACGCGGCGCGCTCGGCGCTTCGAACAGCTCCGGTGTCCCCATTATTTTCGATTTACGGCTAAAATAAATTTTTCTAATATTTTTCAATAACATATTCCTCCTTAAATAACTTTTTTACATAGGGATTAAGCATTTAGAACGATACATTGTTTAAAATAAGGGCACTTTACTCTTGACATTTTACGGTTTTTTCAATTTTCTGAAAAATCCTATCATTAGATTTTTTTAAAAATACGATATTCTTGCTTAACTAACGTTTCTACATAGGGATTAAGCATTTAGAACGAAATCTAATGTCAGAAAATGGCACTTTACTCTTGACATTTTTCGGTTTTTTCAATTTTCTGGAAAATCCTATCATTAGATTTTTTTAAAAATACGATATTCTTGCTTAACTAACGTTTTTACATAGGGATTAAGCATTTAGAACGAAATCTAATGTAGGAAAATGGTACTTTACTCTTGATCGGTACGTTGGGACTTTGAAAATATTCGGGCGTACGCGGCGCGCTCGGCGCTTCGAACAGCTCCGGTGTCCCCATTATTTTCGATTTACGGCTAAAATAAATTTTTCTAATTTTTTTCAATAACATATTCCTGCTAAAATAACTTTTTTACATAGGGATTAAGCATTTAGAACGATACATTGTTTAAAATAAGGGCACTTTACTCTTGACATTTTACGGTTTTTTCAATTTTCTGAAAAATCCTATCATTAGATTTTTTTAAAAATACGATAATCTTGCTTAACTAACGTTTCTACATAGGGATTAAGCATTTAGAACGAAATCTAATGTCAGAAAATGGCACTTTACTCTTGACATTTTTCGGTTTTTTCAATTTTCTGGAAAATCCTATCATTAGATTTTTTTTAAAATACGATATTCTTGCTTAACTAACGTTTTTACATAGGGATTAAGCATTTAGAACGAAATCTAATGTAGGAAAATGGTACTTTACTCTTGATCGGTACGTTGGGACTTTGAAAATATTCGGGCGTTCCAATCGCTCGTCTGTTGCATCATAGCGCGTCTCGGCGCAATCGACCGATTCGCTCGACCCATTATTTTCGATTTACGGCTAAAATAAATTTTTCTCATTTTATTCAATAACATATTCTTGCTTAGATAACTTTTTTACATAGGGATTAAGCATTTAGAACGATATAATGTTTAAAATAAGGGCACTTTACTCTTGACATTTTACGGTTTTTTCAATTTTCTGAAAAATCCTATCATTAGATTTTTTTAAAAATACGATAATCTTGCATAACTAACGTTTCTACATAGGGATTAAGCATTTAGAACGAAATCTAATGTCAGAAAATGGCACTTTACTCTTGACATTTTTCGGTTTTTTCAATTTTCTGGAAAATCCTATCATTAGATTTTTTTAAAAATACGATATTCTTGCTTAACTAACGTTTTTACATAGGGATTAAGCATTTAGAACGAAATCTAATGTAGGAAAATGGTACTTTACTCTTGATCGGTACGTTGGGACTTTGAAAATATTCGGGCGTTCCAATCGCTCGTCTGTTGCATCATAGCGCGTCTCGGCGCAATCGACCGATTCGCTCGATCCATTATTTTCGATTTACGGCTAAAATAAATTTTTCTAATTTTTTTCAATAACATATTCCTGCTAAAATAACTTTTTTACATAGGGATTAAGCATTTAGAACGATACATTGTTTAAAATAAGGGCACTTTACTCTTGACATTTTACGGTTTTTTCAATTTTCTGAAAAATCCTATCATTAGATTTTTTTAAAAATACGATAATCTTGCTTAACTAACGTTTCTACATAGGGATTAAGCATTTAGAACGAAATCTAATGTCAGAAAATGGCACTTTACTCTTGACATTTTTCGGTTTTTTCAATTTTCTGGAAAATCCTATCATTAGATTTTTTTAAAAATACGATATTCTTGCTTAACTAACGTTTTTACATAGGGATTAAGCATTTAGAACGAAATCTAATGTAGGAAAATGGTACTTTACTCTTGATCGGTACGTTGGGACTTTGAAAATATTCGGGCGTACGCGGCGCGCTCGGCGCTTCGAACAGCTCCGGTGTCCCCATTATTTTCGATTTACGGCTAAAATAAATTTTTCTAATATTTTTCAATAACATATTCCTCCTTAAATAACTTTTTTACATAGGGATTAAGCATTTAGAACGATACATTGTTTAAAATAAGGGCACTTTACTCTTGACATTTTACGGTTTTTTCAATTTTCTGAAAAATCCTATCATTAGATTTTTTTAAAAATACGATAATCTTGCTTAACTAACGTTTCTACATAGGGATTAAGCATTTAGAACGAAATCTAATGTCAGAAAATGGCACTTTACTCTTGACATTTTTCGGTTTTTTCAATTTTCTGGAAAATCCTATCATTAGATTTTTTTTAAAATACGATATTCTTGCTTAACTAACGTTTTTACATAGGGATTAAGCATTTAGAACGAAATCTAATGTAGGAAAATGGTACTTTACTCTTGATCGGTACGTTGGGACTTTGAAAATATTCGGGCGTTCCAATCGCTCGTCTGTTGCATCATAGCGCGTCTCGGCGCAATCGACCGATTCGCTCGACCCATTATTTTCGATTTACGGCTAAAATAAATTTTTCTCATTTTATTCAATAACATATTCTTGCTTAGATAACTTTTTTACATAGGGATTAAGCATTTAGAACGATATAATGTTTAAAATAAGGGCACTTTACTCTTGACATTTTACGGTTTTTTCAATTTTCTGAAAAATCCTATCATTAGATTTTTTTAAAAATACGATAATCTTGCATAACTAACGTTTCTACATAGGGATTAAGCATTTAGAACGAAATCTAATGTCAGAAAATGGCACTTTACTCTTGACATTTTTCGGTTTTTTCAATTTTCTGGAAAATCCTATCATTAGATTTTTTTAAAAATACGATATTCTTGCTTAACTAACGTTTTTACATAGGGATTAAGCATTTAGAACGAAATCTAATGTAGGAAAATGGTACTTTACACTTGATCGGTACGTTGGGACTTTGAAAATATTCGGGCGTTCCAATCGCTCGTCTGTTGCATCATAGCGCGTCTCGGCGCAATCGACCGATTCGCTCGATCCATTATTTTCGATTTACGGCTAAAATAAATTTTTCTAATTTTTTTCAATAACATATTCCTGCTAAAATAACTTTTTTACATAGGGATTAAGCATTTAGAACGATACATTGTTTAAAATAAGGGCACTTTACTCTTGACATTTTACGGTTTTTTCAATTTTCTGAAAAATCCTATCATTAGATTTTTTTAAAAATACGATAATCTTGCTTAACTAACGTTTCTACATAGGGATTAAGCATTTAGAACGAAATCTAATGTCAGAAAATGGCACTTTACTCTTGACATTTTTCGGTTTTTTCAATTTTCTGGAAAATCCTATCATTAGATTTTTTTAAAAATACGATATTCTTGCTTAACTAACGTTTTTACATAGGGATTAAGCATTTAGAACGAAATCTAATGTAGGAAAATGGTACTTTACTCTTGATCGGTACGTTGGGACTTTGAAAATATTCGGGCGTTCCAATCGCTCGTCTGTTGCATCATAGCGCGTCTCGGCGCAATCGACCGATTCGCTCGACCCATTATTTTCGATTTACGGCTAAAATAAATTTTTCTCATTTTATTCAATAACATATTCTTGCTTAGATAACTTTTTTACATAGGGATTAAGCATTTAGAACGATATAATGTTTAAAATAAGGGCACTTTACTCTTGACATTTTACGGTTTTTTCAATTTTCTGAAAAATCCTACCATTAGATTTTTTTAAAAATACGATATTCTTGCTTAACTAACGTTTCTACATAGGGATTAAGCATTTAGAACGAAATCTAATGTCAGAAAATGGCACTTTACTCTTGACATTTTTCGGTTTTTTCAATTTTCTGGAAAATCCTATCATTAGATTTTTTTAAAAATACGATATTCTTGCTTAACTAACGTTTTTACATAGGGATTAAGCATTTAGAACGAAATCTAATGTAGGAAAATGGTACTTTACTCTTGATCGGTACGTTGGGACTTTGAAAATATTCGGGCGTTCCAATCGCTCGTCTGTTGCATCATAGCGCGTCTCGGCGCAATCGACCGATTCGCTCGACCCATTATTTTCGATTTACGGCTAAAATAAATTTTTCTCATTTTATTCAATAACATATTCTTGCTTAGATAACTTTTTTACATAGGGATTAAGCATTTAGAACGATATAATGTTTAAAATAAGGGCACTTTACTCTTGACATTTTACGGTTTTTTCAATTTTATGAAAAATCCTATCATTAGATTTTTTTAAAAATACGATAATCTTGCTTAACTAACGTTTCTACATAGGGATTAAGCATTTAGAACGAAATCTAATGTCAGAAAATGGCACTTTACTCTTGACATTTTTCGGTTTTTTCAATTTTCTGGAAAATCCTATCATTAGATTTTTTTTAAAATACGATATTCTTGCTTAACTAACGTTTTTACATAGGGATTAAGCATTTAGAACGAAATCTAATGTAGGAAAATGGTACTTTACTCTTGACCGGTACGTTGGGACTTTGAAAGTATTCGGGCGTTCCAATCGCTCGTCTGTTGCATCATAGCGCGTCTCGGCGCAATCGACCGATTCGCTCGACCCATTATTTTCGATTTACGGCTAAAATAAATTTTTCTCATTTTATTCAATAACATATTCTTGCTTAGATAACTTTTTTACATAGGGATTAAGCATTTAGAACGATATAATGTTTAAAATAAGGGCACTTTACTCTTGACATTTTACGGTTTTTTCAATTTTCTGAAAAATCCTATCATTAGATTTTTTTAAAAATACGATAATCTTGCATAACTAACGTTTCTACATAGGGATTAAGCATTTAGAACGAAATCTAATGTCAGAAAATGGCACTTTACTCTTGACATTTTTCGGTTTTTTCAATTTTCTGGAAAATCCTATCATTAGATTTTTTTAAAAATACGATATTCTTGCTTAACTAACGTTTTTACATAGGGATTAAGCATTTAGAACGAAATCTAATGTAGGAAAATGGTACTTTACTCTTGATCGGTACGTTGGGACTTTGAAAATATTCGGGCGTTCCAATCGCTCGTCTGTTGCATCATAGCGCGTCTCGGCGCAATCGACCGATTCGCTCGACCCATTATTTTCGATTTACGGCTAAAATAAATTTTTCTCATTTTATTCAATAACATATTCTTGCTTAGATAACTTTTTTACATAGGGATTAAGCATTTAGAACGATACATTGTTTAAAATAAGGGCACTTTACTCTTGACATTTTACGGTTTTTTCAATTTTCTGAAAAATCCTATCATTAGATTTTTTTAAAAATACGATAATCTTGCTTAACTAACGTTTCTACATAGGGATTAAGCATTTAGAACGAAATCTAATGTCAGAAAATGGCACTTTACTCTTGACATTTTTCGGTTTTTTCAATTTTCTGGAAAATCCTATCATTAGATTTTTTTTAAAATACGATATTCTTGCTTAACTAACGTTTTTACATAGGGATTAAGCATTTAGAACGAAATCTAATGTAGGAAAATGGTACTTTACTCTTGACCGGTACGTTGGGACTTTGAAAATATTCGGGCGTTCCAATCGCTCGTCTGTTGCATCATAGCGCGTCTCGGCGCAATCGACCGATTCGCTCGACCCATTATTTTCGATTTACGGCTAAAATAAATTTTTCTCATTTTATTCAATAACATATTCTTGCTTAGATAACTTTTTTACATAGGGATTAAGCATTTAGAACGATATAATGTTTAAAATAAGGGCACTTTACTCTTGACATTTTACGGTTTTTTCAATTTTCTGAAAAATCCTATCATTAGATTTTTTTAAAAATACGATAATCTTGCATAACTAACGTTTCTACATAGGGATTAAGCATTTAGAACGAAATCTAATGTCAGAAAATGGCACTTTACTCTTGACATTTTTCGGTTTTTTCAATTTTCTGGAAAATCCTATCATTAGATTTTTTTTAAAATACGATATTCTTGCTTAACTAACGTTTTTACATAGGGATTAAGCATTTAGAACGAAATCTAATGTAGGAAAATGGTACTTTACTCTTGACCGGTACGTTGGGACTTTGAAAGTATTCGGGCGTTCCAATCGCTCGTCTGTTGCATCATAGCGCGTCTCGGCGCAATCGACCGATTCGCTCGACCCATTATTTTCGATTTACGGCTAAAATAAATTTTTCTCATTTTATTCAATAACATATTCTTGCTTAGATAACTTTTTTACATAGGGATTAAGCATTTAGAACGATATAATGTTTAAAATAAGGGCACTTTACTCTTGACATTTTACGGTTTTTTCAATTTTCTGAAAAATCCTACCATTAGATTTTTTTAAAAATACGATAATCTTGCTTAACTAACGTTTCTACATAGGGATTAAGCATTTAGAACGAAATCTAATGTCAGAAAATGGCACTTTACTCTTGACATTTTTCGGTTTTTTCAATTTTCTGGAAAATCCTATCATTAGATTTTTTTTAAAATACGATATTCTTGCTTAACTAACGTTTTTACATAGGGATTAAGCATTTAGAACGAAATCTAATGTAGGAAAATGGCACTTTACTCTTGACATTTTTCGGTTTTTTCAATTTTCTGGAAAATCCTATCATTAGATTTTTTTAAAAATACGATATTCTTGCTTAACTAACGTTTTTACATAGGGATTAAGCATTTAGAACGAAATCTAATGTAGGAAAATGGTACTTTACTCTTGATCGGTACGTTGGGACTTTGAAAATATTCGGGCGTTCCAATCGCTCGTCTGTTGCATCATAGCGCGTCTCGGCGCAATCGACCGATTCGCTCGACCCATTATTTTCGATTTACGGCTAAAATAAATTTTTCTCATTTTATTCAATAACATATTCTTGCTTAGATAACTTTTTTACATAGGGATTAAGCATTTAGAACGATATAATGTTTAAAATAAGGGCACTTTACTCTTGACATTTTACGGTTTTTTCAATTTTCTGAAAAATCCTATCATTAGATTTTTTTAAAAATACGATATTCTTGCTTAACTAACGTTTCTACATAGGGATTAAGCATTTAGAACGAAATCTAATGTCAGAAAATGGCACTTTACTCTTGACATTTTTCGGTTTTTTCAATTTTCTGGGAAATCCTATCATTAGATTTTTTTAAAAATACGATATTCTTGCTTAACTAACGTTTTTACATAGGGATTAAGCATTTAGAACGAAATCTAATGTAGGAAAATGGTACTTTACTCTTGATCGGTACGTTGGGACTTTGAAAATATTCGGGCGTACGCGGCGCGCTCGGCGCTTCGAACAGCTCCGGTGTCCCCATTATTTTCGATTTACGGCTAAAATAAATTTTTCTAATATTTTTCAATAACATATTCCTCCTTAAATAACTTTTTTACATAGGGATTAAGCATTTAGAACGATACATTGTTTAAAATAAGGGCACTTTACTCTTGACATTTTACGGTTTTTTCAATTTTCTGAAAAATCCTATCATTAGATTTTTTTAAAAATACGATATTCTTGCTTAACTAACGTTTCTACATAGGGATTAAGCATTTAGAACGAAATCTAATGTCAGAAAATGGCACTTTACTCTTGACATTTTTCGGTTTTTTCAATTTTCTGGAAAATCCTATCATTAGATTTTTTTAAAAATACGATATTCTTGCTTAACTAACGTTTTTACATAGGGATTAAGCATTTAGAACGAAATCTAATGTAGGAAAATGGTACTTTACTCTTGATCGGTACGTTGGGACTTTGAAAATATTCGGGCGTTCCAATCGCTCGTCTGTTGCATCATAGCGCGTCTCGGCGCAATCGACCGATTCGCTCGATCCATTATTTTCGATTTACGGCTAAAATAAATTTTTCTAATTTTTTTCAATAACATATTCCTGCTAAAATAACTTTTTTACATAGGGATTAAGCATTTAGAACGATACATTGTTTAAAATAAGGGCACTTTACTCTTGACATTTTACGGTTTTTTCAATTTTCTGAAAAATCCTATCATTAGATTTTTTTAAAAATACGATAATCTTGCTTAACTAACGTTTCTACATAGGGATTAAGCATTTAGAACGAAATCTAATGTCAGAAAATGGCACTTTACTCTTGACATTTTTCGGTTTTTTCAATTTTCTGGAAAATCCTATCATTAGATTTTTTTTAAAATACGATATTCTTGCTTAACTAACGTTTTTACATAGGGATTAAGCATTTAGAACGAAATCTAATGTAGGAAAATGGTACTTTACTCTTGATCGGTACGTTGGGACTTTGAAAATATTCGGGCGTTCCAATCGCTCGTCTGTTGCATCATAGCGCGTCTCGGCGCAATCGACCGATTCGCTCGACCCATTATTTTCGATTTACGGCTAAAATAAATTTTTCTCATTTTATTCAATAACATATTCTTGCTTAGATAACTTTTTTACATAGGGATTAAGCATTTAGAACGATATAATGTTTAAAATAAGGGCACTTTACTCTTGACATTTTACGGCTTTTTCAATTTTCTGAAAAATCCTATCATTAGATTTTTTTAAAAATACGATAATCTTGCATAACTAACGTTTCTACATAGGGATTAAGCATTTAGAACGAAATCTAATGTCAGAAAATGGCACTTTACTCTTGACATTTTTCGGTTTTTTCAATTTTCTGGAAAATCCTATCATTAGATTTTTTTAAAAATACGATATTCTTGCTTAACTAACGTTTTTACATAGGGATTAAGCATTTAGAACGAAATCTAATGTAGGAAAATGGTACTTTACTCTTGATCGGTACGTTGGGACTTTGAAAATATTCGGGCGTTCCAATCGCTCGTCTGTTGCATCATAGCGCGTCTCGGCGCAATCGACCGATTCGCTCGATCCATTATTTTCGATTTACGGCTAAAATAAATTTTTCTAATTTTTTTCAATAACATATTCCTGCTAAAATAACTTTTTTACATAGGGATTAAGCATTTAGAACGATACATTGTTTAAAATAAGGGCACTTTACTCTTGACATTTTACGGTTTTTTCAATTTTCTGAAAAATCCTATCATTAGATTTTTTTAAAAATACGATAATCTTGCTTAACTAACGTTTCTACATAGGGATTAAGCATTTAGAACGAAATCTAATGTCAGAAAATGGCACTTTACTCTTGACATTTTTCGGTTTTTTCAATTTTCTGGAAAATCCTATCATTAGATTTTTTTAAAAATACGATATTCTTGCTTAACTAACGTTTTTACATAGGGATTAAGCATTTAGAACGAAATCTAATGTAGGAAAATGGTACTTTACTCTTGATCGGTACGTTGGGACTTTGAAAATATTCGGGCGTTCCAATCGCTCGTCTGTTGCATCATAGCGCGTCTCGGCGCAATCGACCGATTCGCTCGACCCATTATTTTCGATTTACGGCTAAAATAAATTTTTCTCATTTTATTCAATAACATATTCTTGCTTAGATAACTTTTTTACATAGGGATTAAGCATTTAGAACGATATAATGTTTAAAATAAGGGCACTTTACTCTTGACATTTTACGGTTTTTTCAATTTTCTGAAAAATCCTACCATTAGATTTTTTTAAAAATACGATATTCTTGCTTAACTAACGTTTCTACATAGGGATTAAGCATTTAGAACGAAATCTAATGTCAGAAAATGGCACTTTACTCTTGACATTTTTCGGTTTTTTCAATTTTCTGGAAAATCCTATCATTAGATTTTTTTAAAAATACGATATTCTTGCTTAACTAACGTTTTTACATAGGGATTAAGCATTTAGAACGAAATCTAATGTAGGAAAATGGTACTTTACTCTTGATCGGTACGTTGGGACTTTGAAAATATTCGGGCGTTCCAATCGCTCGTCTGTTGCATCATAGCGCGTCTCGGCGCAATCGACCGATTCGCTCGACCCATTATTTTCGATTTACGGCTAAAATAAATTTTTCTCATTTTATTCAATAACATATTCTTGCTTAGATAACTTTTTTACATAGGGATTAAGCATTTAGAACGATATAATGTTTAAAATAAGGGCACTTTACTCTTGACATTTTACGGTTTTTTCAATTTTATGAAAAATCCTATCATTAGATTTTTTTAAAAATACGATAATCTTGCTTAACTAACGTTTCTACATAGGGATTAAGCATTTAGAACGAAATCTAATGTCAGAAAATGGCACTTTACTCTTGACATTTTTCGGTTTTTTCAATTTTCTGGAAAATCCTATCATTAGATTTTTTTTAAAATACGATATTCTTGCTTAACTAACGTTTTTACATAGGGATTAAGCATTTAGAACGAAATCTAATGTAGGAAAATGGTACTTTACTCTTGACCGGTACGTTGGGACTTTGAAAGTATTCGGGCGTTCCAATCGCTCGTCTGTTGCATCATAGCGCGTCTCGGCGCAATCGACCGATTCGCTCGACCCATTATTTTCGATTTACGGCTAAAATAAATTTTTCTCATTTTATTCAATAACATATTCTTGCTTAGATAACTTTTTTACATAGGGATTAAGCATTTAGAACGATATAATGTTTAAAATAAGGGCACTTTACTCTTGACATTTTACGGTTTTTTCAATTTTCTGAAAAATCCTACCATTAGATTTTTTTAAAAATACGATAATCTTGCTTAACTAACGTTTCTACATAGGGATTAAGCATTTAGAACGAAATCTAATGTCAGCAAATGGCACTTTACTCTTGACATTTTTCGGTTTTTTCAATTTTCTGGAAAATCCTATCATTAGATTTTTTTAAAAATACGATATTCTTGCTTAACTAACGTTTTTACATAGGGATTAAGCATTTAGAACGAAATCTAATGTAGGAAAATGGTACTTTACTCTTGATCGGTACGTTGGGACTTTGAAAATATTCGGGCGTTCCAATCGCTCGTCTGTTGCATCATAGCGCGTCTCGGCGCAATCGACCGATTCGCTCGACCCATTATTTTCGATTTACGGCTAAAATAAATTTTTCTCATTTTATTCAATAACATATTCTTGCTTAGATAACTTTTTTACATAGGGATTAAGCATTTAGAACGATACATTGTTTAAAATAAGGGCACTTTACTCTTGACATTTTACGGTTTTTTCAATTTTCTGAAAAATCCTACCATTAGATTTTTTTAAAAATACGATAATCTTGCTTAACTAACGTTTCTACATAGGGATTAAGCATTTAGAACGAAATCTAATGTCAGAAAATGGCACTTTACTCTTGACATTTTTCGGTTTTTTCAATTTTCTGGAAAATCCTATCATTAGATTTTTTTTAAAATACGATATTCTTGCTTAACTAACGTTTTTACATAGGGATTAAGCATTTAGAACGAAATCTAATGTAGGAAAATGGCACTTTACTCTTGACATTTTTCGGTTTTTTCAATTTTCTGGAAAATCCTATCATTAGATTTTTTTAAAAATACGATATTCTTGCTTAACTAACGTTTTTACATAGGGATTAAGCATTTAGAACGAAATCTAATGTAGGAAAATGGTACTTTACTCTTGATCGGTACGTTGGGACTTTGAAAATATTCGGGCGTTCCAATCGCTCGTCTGTTGCATCATAGCGCGTCTCGGCGCAATCGACCGATTCGCTCGACCCATTATTTTCGATTTACGGCTAAAATAAATTTTTCTCATTTTATTCAATAACATATTCTTGCTTAGATAACTTTTTTACATAGGGATTAAGCATTTAGAACGATATAATGTTTAAAATAAGGGCACTTTACTCTTGACATTTTACGGTTTTTTCAATTTTCTGAAAAATCCTATCATTAGATTTTTTTAAAAATACGATATTCTTGCTTAACTAACGTTTCTACATAGGGATTAAGCATTTAGAACGAAATCTAATGTCAGAAAATGGCACTTTACTCTTGACATTTTTCGGTTTTTTCAATTTTCTGGGAAATCCTATCATTAGATTTTTTTAAAAATACGATATTCTTGCTTAACTAACGTTTTTACATAGGGATTAAGCATTTAGAACGAAATCTAATGTAGGAAAATGGTACTTTACTCTTGATCGGTACGTTGGGACTTTGAAAATATTCGGGCGTACGCGGCGCGCTCGGCGCTTCGAACAGCTCCGGTGTCCCCATTATTTTCGATTTACGGCTAAAATAAATTTTTCTAATATTTTTCAATAACATATTCCTCCTTAAATAACTTTTTTACATAGGGATTAAGCATTTAGAACGATACATTGTTTAAAATAAGGGCACTTTACTCTTGACATTTTACGGTTTTTTCAATTTTCTGAAAAATCCTATCATTAGATTTTTTTAAAAATACGATATTCTTGCTTAACTAACGTTTCTACATAGGGATTAAGCATTTAGAACGAAATCTAATGTCAGAAAATGGCACTTTACTCTTGACATTTTTCGGTTTTTTCAATTTTCTGGAAAATCCTATCATTAGATTTTTTTAAAAATACGATATTCTTGCTTAACTAACGTTTTTACATAGGGATTAAGCATTTAGAACGAAATCTAATGTAGGAAAATGGTACTTTACTCTTGATCGGTACGTTGGGACTTTGAAAATATTCGGGCGTTCCAATCGCTCGTCTGTTGCATCATAGCGCGTCTCGGCGCAATCGACCGATTCGCTCGATCCATTATTTTCGATTTACGGCTAAAATAAATTTTTCTAATTTTTTTCAATAACATATTCCTGCTAAAATAACTTTTTTACATAGGGATTAAGCATTTAGAACGATACATTGTTTAAAATAAGGGCACTTTACTCTTGACATTTTACGGTTTTTTCAATTTTCTGAAAAATCCTATCATTAGATTTTTTTAAAAATACGATAATCTTGCTTAACTAACGTTTCTACATAGGGATTAAGCATTTAGAACGAAATCTAATGTCAGAAAATGGCACTTTACTCTTGACATTTTTCGGTTTTTTCAATTTTCTGGAAAATCCTATCATTAGATTTTTTTTAAAATACGATATTCTTGCTTAACTAACGTTTTTACATAGGGATTAAGCATTTAGAACGAAATCTAATGTAGGAAAATGGTACTTTACTCTTGATCGGTACGTTGGGACTTTGAAAATATTCGGGCGTTCCAATCGCTCGTCTGTTGCATCATAGCGCGTCTCGGCGCAATCGACCGATTCGCTCGACCCATTATTTTCGATTTACGGCTAAAATAAATTTTTCTCATTTTATTCAATAACATATTCTTGCTTAGATAACTTTTTTACATAGGGATTAAGCATTTAGAACGATATAATGTTTAAAATAAGGGCACTTTACTCTTGACATTTTACGGTTTTTTCAATTTTCTGAAAAATCCTATCATTAGATTTTTTTAAAAATACGATATTCTTGCTTAACTAACGTTTCTACATAGGGATTAAGCATTTAGAACGAAATCTAATGTCAGAAAATGGCACTTTACTCTTGACATTTTTCGGTTTTTTCAATTTTCTGGGAAATCCTATCATTAGATTTTTTTAAAAATACGATATTCTTGCTTAACTAACGTTTTTACATAGGGATTAAGCATTTAGAACGAAATCTAATGTAGGAAAATGGTACTTTACTCTTGATCGGTACGTTGGGACTTTGAAAATATTCGGGCGTACGCGGCGCGCTCGGCGCTTCGAACAGCTCCGGTGTCCCCATTATTTTCGATTTACGGCTAAAATAAATTTTTCTAATATTTTTCAATAACATATTCCTCCTTAAATAACTTTTTTACATAGGGATTAAGCATTTAGAACGATACATTGTTTAAAATAAGGGCACTTTACTCTTGACATTTTACGGTTTTTTCAATTTTCTGAAAAATCCTATCATTAGATTTTTTTTACAAATACGATATTCTTGCTTAACTAACGTTTCTACATAGGGATTAAGCATTTAGAACGAAATCTAATGTCAGAAAATGGCACTTTACTCTTGACATTTTTCGGTTTTTTCAATTTTCTGGAAAATCCTATCATTAGATTTTTTTAAAAATACGATATTCTTGCTTAACTAACGTTTTTACATAGGGATTAAGCATTTAGAACGAAATCTAATGTAGGAAAATGGTACTTTACTCTTGATCGGTACGTTGGGACTTTGAAAATATTCGGGCGTTCCAATCGCTCGTCTGTTGCATCATAGCGCGTCTCGGCGCAATCGACCGATTCGCTCGATCCATTATTTTCGATTTACGGCTAAAATAAATTTTTCTAATTTTTTTCAATAACATATTCCTGCTAAAATAACTTTTTTACATAGGGATTAAGCATTTAGAACGATACATTGTTTAAAATAAGGGCACTTTACTCTTGACATTTTACGGTTTTTTCAATTTTCTGAAAAATCCTATCATTAGATTTTTTTAAAAATACGATAATCTTGCTTAACTAACGTTTCTACATAGGGATTAAGCATTTAGAACGAAATCTAATGTCAGAAAATGGCACTTTACTCTTGACATTTTTCGGTTTTTTCAATTTTCTGGAAAATCCTATCATTAGATTTTTTTTAAAATACGATATTCTTGCTTAACTAACGTTTTTACATAGGGATTAAGCATTTAGAACGAAATCTAATGTAGGAAAATGGTACTTTACTCTTGATCGGTACGTTGGGACTTTGAAAATATTCGGGCGTTCCAATCGCTCGTCTGTTGCATCATAGCGCGTCTCGGCGCAATCGACCGATTCGCTCGACCCATTATTTTCGATTTACGGCTAAAATAAATTTTTCTCATTTTATTCAATAACATATTCTTGCTTAGATAACTTTTTTACATAGGGATTAAGCATTTAGAACGATATAATGTTTAAAATAAGGGCACTTTACTCTTGACATTTTACGGTTTTTTCAATTTTCTGAAAAATCCTATCATTAGATTTTTTTAAAAATACGATAATCTTGCATAACTAACGTTTCTACATAGGGATTAAGCATTTAGAACGAAATCTAATGTCAGAAAATGGCACTTTACTCTTGACATTTTTCGGTTTTTTCAATTTTCTGGAAAATCCTATCATTAGATTTTTTTAAAAATACGATATTCTTGCTTAACTAACGTTTTTACATAGGGATTAAGCATTTAGAACGAAATCTAATGTAGGAAAATGGTACTTTACTCTTGATCGGTACGTTGGGACTTTGAAAATATTCGGGCGTTCCAATCGCTCGTCTGTTGCATCATAGCGCGTCTCGGCGCAATCGACCGATTCGCTCGATCCATTATTTTCGATTTACGGCTAAAATAAATTTTTCTAATTTTTTTCAATAACATATTCCTGCTAAAATAACTTTTTTACATAGGGATTAAGCATTTAGAACGATACATTGTTTAAAATAAGGGCACTTTACTCTTGACATTTTACGGTTTTTTCAATTTTCTGAAAAATCCTATCATTAGATTTTTTTAAAAATACGATAATCTTGCTTAACTAACGTTTCTACATAGGGATTAAGCATTTAGAACGAAATCTAATGTCAGAAAATGGCACTTTACTCTTGACATTTTTCGGTTTTTTCAATTTTCTGGAAAATCCTATCATTAGATTTTTTTAAAAATACGATATTCTTGCTTAACTAACGTTTTTACATAGGGATTAAGCATTTAGAACGAAATCTAATGTAGGAAAATGGTACTTTACTCTTGATCGGTACGTTGGGACTTTGAAAATATTCGGGCGTACGCGGCGCGCTCGGCGCTTCGAACAGCTCCGGTGTCCCCATTATTTTCGATTTACGGCTAAAATAAATTTTTCTAATATTTTTCAATAACATATTCCTCCTTAAATAACTTTTTTACATAGGGATTAAGCATTTAGAACGATACATTGTTTAAAATAAGGGCACTTTACTCTTGACATTTTACGGTTTTTTCAATTTTCTGAAAAATCCTATCATTAGATTTTTTTAAAAATACGATAATCTTGCTTAACTAACGTTTCTACATAGGGATTAAGCATTTAGAACGAAATCTAATGTCAGAAAATGGCACTTTACTCTTGACATTTTTCGGTTTTTTCAATTTTCTGGAAAATCCTATCATTAGATTTTTTTTAAAATACGATATTCTTGCTTAACTAACGTTTTTACATAGGGATTAAGCATTTAGAACGAAATCTAATGTAGGAAAATGGTACTTTACTCTTGATCGGTACGTTGGGACTTTGAAAATATTCGGGCGTTCCAATCGCTCGTCTGTTGCATCATAGCGCGTCTCGGCGCAATCGACCGATTCGCTCGACCCATTATTTTCGATTTACGGCTAAAATAAATTTTTCTCATTTTATTCAATAACATATTCTTGCTTAGATAACTTTTTTACATAGGGATTAAGCATTTAGAACGATATAATGTTTAAAATAAGGGCACTTTACTCTTGACATTTTACGGTTTTTTCAATTTTCTGAAAAATCCTATCATTAGATTTTTTTAAAAATACGATAATCTTGCATAACTAACGTTTCTACATAGGGATTAAGCATTTAGAACGAAATCTAATGTCAGAAAATGGCACTTTACTCTTGACATTTTTCGGTTTTTTCAATTTTCTGGAAAATCCTATCATTAGATTTTTTTAAAAATACGATATTCTTGCTTAACTAACGTTTTTACATAGGGATTAAGCATTTAGAACGAAATCTAATGTAGGAAAATGGTACTTTACACTTGATCGGTACGTTGGGACTTTGAAAATATTCGGGCGTTCCAATCGCTCGTCTGTTGCATCATAGCGCGTCTCGGCGCAATCGACCGATTCGCTCGATCCATTATTTTCGATTTACGGCTAAAATAAATTTTTCTAATTTTTTTCAATAACATATTCCTGCTAAAATAACTTTTTTACATAGGGATTAAGCATTTAGAACGATACATTGTTTAAAATAAGGGCACTTTACTCTTGACATTTTACGGTTTTTTCAATTTTCTGAAAAATCCTATCATTAGATTTTTTTAAAAATACGATAATCTTGCATAACTAACGTTTCTACATAGGGATTAAGCATTTAGAACGAAATCTAATGTCAGAAAATGGCACTTTACTCTTGACATTTTTCGGTTTTTTCAATTTTCTGGAAAATCCTATCATTAGATTTTTTTAAAAATACGATATTCTTGCTTAACTAACGTTTTTACATAGGGATTAAGCATTTAGAACGAAATCTAATGTAGGAAAATGGTACTTTACTCTTGATCGGTACGTTGGGACTTTGAAAATATTCGGGCGTTCCAATCGCTCGTCTGTTGCATCATAGCGCGTCTCGGCGCAATCGACCGATTCGCTCGACCCATTATTTTCGATTTACGGCTAAAATAAATTTTTCTCATTTTATTCAATAACATATTCTTGCTTAGATAACTTTTTTACATAGGGATTAAGCATTTAGAACGATACATTGTTTAAAATAAGGGCACTTTACTCTTGACATTTTACGGTTTTTTCAATTTTCTGAAAAATCCTATCATTAGATTTTTTTAAAAATACGATAATCTTGCTTAACTAACGTTTCTACATAGGGATTAAGCATTTAGAACGAAATCTAATGTCAGAAAATGGCACTTTACTCTTGACATTTTTCGGTTTTTTCAATTTTCTGGAAAATCCTATCATTAGATTTTTTTAAAAATACGATATTCTTGCTTAACTAACGTTTTTACATAGGGATTAAGCATTTAGAACGAAATCTAATGTAGGAAAATGGTACTTTACTCTTGATCGGTACGTTGGGACTTTGAAAATATTCGGGCGTTCCAATCGCTCGTCTGTTGCATCATAGCGCGTCTCGGCGCAATCGACCGATTCGCTCGATCCATTATTTTCGATTTACGGCTAAAATAAATTTTTCTAATTTTTTTCAATAACATATTCCTGCTAAAATAACTTTTTTACATAGGGATTAAGCATTTAGAACGATACATTGTTTAAAATAAGGGCACTTTACTCTTGACATTTTACGGTTTTTTCAATTTTCTGAAAAATCCTATCATTAGATTTTTTTAAAAATACGATAATCTTGCATAACTAACGTTTCTACATAGGGATTAAGCATTTAGAACGAAATCTAATGTCAGAAAATGGCACTTTACTCTTGACATTTTTCGGTTTTTTCAATTTTCTGGAAAATCCTATCATTAGATTTTTTTAAAAATACGATATTCTTGCTTAACTAACGTTTTTACATAGGGATTAAGCATTTAGAACGAAATCTAATGTAGGAAAATGGTACTTTACTCTTGATCGGTACGTTGGGACTTTGAAAATATTCGGGCGTTCCAATCGCTCGTCTGTTGCATCATAGCGCGTCTCGGCGCAATCGACCGATTCGCTCGACCCATTATTTTCGATTTACGGCTAAAATAAATTTTTCTCATTTTATTCAATAACATATTCTTGCTTAGATAACTTTTTTACATAGGGATTAAGCATTTAGAACGATACATTGTTTAAAATAAGGGCACTTTACTCTTGACATTTTACGGTTTTTTCAATTTTCTGAAAAATCCTATCATTAGATTTTTTTAAAAATACGATAATCTTGCTTAACTAACGTTTCTACATAGGGATTAAGCATTTAGAACGAAATCTAATGTCAGAAAATGGCACTTTACTCTTGACATTTTTCGGTTTTTTCAATTTTCTGGAAAATCCTATCATTAGATTTTTTTTAAAATACGATATTCTTGCTTAACTAACGTTTTTACATAGGGATTAAGCATTTAGAACGAAATCTAATGTAGGAAAATGGTACTTTACTCTTGACCGGTACGTTGGGACTTTGAAAATATTCGGGCGTTCCAATCGCTCGTCTGTTGCATCATAGCGCGTCTCGGCGCAATCGACCGATTCGCTCGACCCATTATTTTCGATTTACGGCTAAAATAAATTTTTCTCATTTTATTCAATAACATATTCTTGCTTAGATAACTTTTTTACATAGGGATTAAGCATTTAGAACGATATAATGTTTAAAATAAGGGCACTTTACTCTTGACATTTTACGGTTTTTTCAATTTTCTGAAAAATCCTACCATTAGATTTTTTTAAAAATACGATATTCTTGCTTAACTAACGTTTCTACATAGGGATTAAGCATTTAGAACGAAATCTAATGTCAGAAAATGGCACTTTACTCTTGACATTTTTCGGTTTTTTCAATTTTCTGGAAAATCCTATCATTAGATTTTTTTAAAAATACGATATTCTTGCTTAACTAACGTTTTTACATAGGGATTAAGCATTTAGAACGAAATCTAATGTAGGAAAATGGTACTTTACTCTTGATCGGTACGTTGGGACTTTGAAAATATTCGGGCGTTCCAATCGCTCGTCTGTTGCATCATAGCGCGTCTCGGCGCAATCGACCGATTCGCTCGACCCATTATTTTCGATTTACGGCTAAAATAAATTTTTCTCATTTTATTCAATAACATATTCTTGCTTAGATAACTTTTTTACATAGGGATTAAGCATTTAGAACGATATAATGTTTAAAATAAGGGCACTTTACTCTTGACATTTTACGGTTTTTTCAATTTTATGAAAAATCCTATCATTAGATTTTTTTAAAAATACGATAATCTTGCTTAACTAACGTTTCTACATAGGGATTAAGCATTTAGAACGAAATCTAATGTCAGAAAATGGCACTTTACTCTTGACATTTTTCGGTTTTTTCAATTTTCTGGAAAATCCTATCATTAGATTTTTTTTAAAATACGATATTCTTGCTTAACTAACGTTTTTACATAGGGATTAAGCATTTAGAACGAAATCTAATGTAGGAAAATGGTACTTTACTCTTGACCGGTACGTTGGGACTTTGAAAGTATTCGGGCGTTCCAATCGCTCGTCTGTTGCATCATAGCGCGTCTCGGCGCAATCGACCGATTCGCTCGACCCATTATTTTCGATTTACGGCTAAAATAAATTTTTCTCATTTTATTCAATAACATATTCTTGCTTAGATAACTTTTTTACATAGGGATTAAGCATTTAGAACGATATAATGTTTAAAATAAGGGCACTTTACTCTTGACATTTTACGGTTTTTTCAATTTTCTGAAAAATCCTATCATTAGATTTTTTTAAAAATACGATAATCTTGCATAACTAACGTTTCTACATAGGGATTAAGCATTTAGAACGAAATCTAATGTCAGAAAATGGCACTTTACTCTTGACATTTTTCGGTTTTTTCAATTTTCTGGAAAATCCTATCATTAGATTTTTTTAAAAATACGATATTCTTGCTTAACTAACGTTTTTACATAGGGATTAAGCATTTAGAACGAAATCTAATGTAGGAAAATGGTACTTTACTCTTGATCGGTACGTTGGGACTTTGAAAATATTCGGGCGTTCCAATCGCTCGTCTGTTGCATCATAGCGCGTCTCGGCGCAATCGACCGATTCGCTCGACCCATTATTTTCGATTTACGGCTAAAATAAATTTTTCTCATTTTATTCAATAACATATTCTTGCTTAGATAACTTTTTTACATAGGGATTAAGCATTTAGAACGATACATTGTTTAAAATAAGGGCACTTTACTCTTGACATTTTACGGTTTTTTCAATTTTCTGAAAAATCCTATCATTAGATTTTTTTAAAAATACGATAATCTTGCTTAACTAACGTTTCTACATAGGGATTAAGCATTTAGAACGAAATCTAATGTCAGAAAATGGCACTTTACTCTTGACATTTTTCGGTTTTTTCAATTTTCTGGAAAATCCTATCATTAGATTTTTTTTAAAATACGATATTCTTGCTTAACTAACGTTTTTACATAGGGATTAAGCATTTAGAACGAAATCTAATGTAGGAAAATGGTACTTTACTCTTGACCGGTACGTTGGGACTTTGAAAATATTCGGGCGTTCCAATCGCTCGTCTGTTGCATCATAGCGCGTCTCGGCGCAATCGACCGATTCGCTCGACCCATTATTTTCGATTTACGGCTAAAATAAATTTTTCTCATTTTATTCAATAACATATTCTTGCTTAGATAACTTTTTTACATAGGGATTAAGCATTTAGAACGATATAATGTTTAAAATAAGGGCACTTTACTCTTGACATTTTACGGTTTTTTCAATTTTCTGAAAAATCCTATCATTAGATTTTTTTAAAAATACGATAATCTTGCATAACTAACGTTTCTACATAGGGATTAAGCATTTAGAACGAAATCTAATGTCAGAAAATGGCACTTTACTCTTGACATTTTTCGGTTTTTTCAATTTTCTGGAAAATCCTATCATTAGATTTTTTTTAAAATACGATATTCTTGCTTAACTAACGTTTTTACATAGGGATTAAGCATTTAGAACGAAATCTAATGTAGGAAAATGGTACTTTACTCTTGACCGGTACGTTGGGACTTTGAAAGTATTCGGGCGTTCCAATCGCTCGTCTGTTGCATCATAGCGCGTCTCGGCGCAATCGACCGATTCGCTCGACCCATTATTTTCGATTTACGGCTAAAATAAATTTTTCTCATTTTATTCAATAACATATTCTTGCTTAGATAACTTTTTTACATAGGGATTAAGCATTTAGAACGATATAATGTTTAAAATAAGGGCACTTTACTCTTGACATTTTACGGTTTTTTCAATTTTCTGAAAAATCCTACCATTAGATTTTTTTAAAAATACGATAATCTTGCTTAACTAACGTTTCTACATAGGGATTAAGCATTTAGAACGAAATCTAATGTCAGAAAATGGCACTTTACTCTTGACATTTTTCGGTTTTTTCAATTTTCTGGAAAATCCTATCATTAGATTTTTTTTAAAATACGATATTCTTGCTTAACTAACGTTTTTACATAGGGATTAAGCATTTAGAACGAAATCTAATGTAGGAAAATGGCACTTTACTCTTGACATTTTTCGGTTTTTTCAATTTTCTGGAAAATCCTATCATTAGATTTTTTTAAAAATACGATATTCTTGCTTAACTAACGTTTTTACATAGGGATTAAGCATTTAGAACGAAATCTAATGTAGGAAAATGGTACTTTACTCTTGATCGGTACGTTGGGACTTTGAAAATATTCGGGCGTTCCAATCGCTCGTCTGTTGCATCATAGCGCGTCTCGGCGCAATCGACCGATTCGCTCGACCCATTATTTTCGATTTACGGCTAAAATAAATTTTTCTCATTTTATTCAATAACATATTCTTGCTTAGATAACTTTTTTACATAGGGATTAAGCATTTAGAACGATATAATGTTTAAAATAAGGGCACTTTACTCTTGACATTTTACGGTTTTTTCAATTTTATGAAAAATCCTATCATTAGATTTTTTTAAAAATACGATAATCTTGCTTAACTAACGTTTCTACATAGGGATTAAGCATTTAGAACGAAATCTAATGTCAGAAAATGGCACTTTACTCTTGACATTTTTCGGTTTTTTCAATTTTCTGGAAAATCCTATCATTAGATTTTTTTTAAAATACGATATTCTTGCTTAACTAACGTTTTTACATAGGGATTAAGCATTTAGAACGAAATCTAATGTAGGAAAATGGTACTTTACTCTTGACCGGTACGTTGGGACTTTGAAAATATTCGGGCGTACGCGGCGCGCTCGGCGCTTCGAACAGCTCCGGTGTCCCCATTATTTTCGATTTACGGCTAAAATAAATTTTTCTAATATTTTTCAATAACATATTCCTCCTTAAATAACTTTTTTACATAGGGATTAAGCATTTAGAACGATACATTGTTTAAAATAAGGGCACTTTACTCTTGACATTTTACGGTTTTTTCAATTTTCTGAAAAATCCTATCATTAGATTTTTTTAAAAATACGATATTCTTGCTTAACTAACGTTTCTACATAGGGATTAAGCATTTAGAACGAAATCTAATGTCAGAAAATGGCACTTTACTCTTGACATTTTTCGGTTTTTTCAATTTTCTGGAAAATCCTATCATTAGATTTTTTTTAAAATACGATATTCTTGCTTAACTAACGTTTTTACATAGGGATTAAGCATTTAGAACGAAATCTAATGTAGGAAAATGGCACTTTACTCTTGACATTTTTCGGTTTTTTCAATTTTCTGGAAAATCCTATCATTAGATTTTTTTAAAAATACGATATTCTTGCTTAACTAACGTTTTTACATAGGGATTAAGCATTTAGAACGAAATCTAATGTAGGAAAATGGTACTTTACTCTTGATCGGTACGTTGGGACTTTGAAAATATTCGGGCGTTCCAATCGCTCGTCTGTTGCATCATAGCGCGTCTCGGCGCAATCGACCGATTCGCTCGACCCATTATTTTCGATTTACGGCTAAAATAAATTTTTCTCATTTTATTCAATAACATATTCTTGCTTAGATAACTTTTTTACATAGGGATTAAGCATTTAGAACGATATAATGTTTAAAATAAGGGCACTTTACTCTTGACATTTTACGGTTTTTTCAATTTTATGAAAAATCCTATCATTAGATTTTTTTAAAAATACGATAATCTTGCTTAACTAACGTTTCTACATAGGGATTAAGCATTTAGAACGAAATCTAATGTCAGAAAATGGCACTTTACTCTTGACATTTTTCGGTTTTTTCAATTTTCTGGAAAATCCTATCATTAGATTTTTTTTAAAATACGATATTCTTGCTTAACTAACGTTTTTACATAGGGATTAAGCATTTAGAACGAAATCTAATGTAGGAAAATGGTACTTTACTCTTGACCGGTACGTTGGGACTTTGAAAATATTCGGGCGTACGCGGCGCGCTCGGCGCTTCGAACAGCTCCGGTGTCCCCATTATTTTCGATTTACGGCTAAAATAAATTTTTCTAATATTTTTCAATAACATATTCCTCCTTAAATAACTTTTTTACATAGGGATTAAGCATTTAGAACGATACATTGTTTAAAATAAGGGCACTTTACTCTTGACATTTTACGGTTTTTTCAATTTTCTGAAAAATCCTATCATTAGATTTTTTTAAAAATACGATATTCTTGCTTAACTAACGTTTCTACATAGGGATTAAGCATTTAGAACGAAATCTAATGTCAGAAAATGGCACTTTACTCTTGACATTTTTCGGTTTTTTCAATTTTCTGGAAAATCCTATCATTAGATTTTTTTAAAAATACGATATTCTTGCTTAACTAACGTTTTTACATAGGGATTAAGCATTTAGAACGAAATCTAATGTAGGAAAATGGTACTTTACTCTTGATCGGTACGTTGGGACTTTGAAAATATTCGGGCGTTCCAATCGCTCGTCTGTTGCATCATAGCGCGTCTCGGCGCAATCGACCGATTCGCTCGATCCATTATTTTCGATTTACGGCTAAAATAAATTTTTCTAATTTTTTTCAATAACATATTCCTGCTAAAATAACTTTTTTACATAGGGATTAAGCATTTAGAACGATACATTGTTTAAAATAAGGGCACTTTACTCTTGACATTTTACGGTTTTTTCAATTTTCTGAAAAATCCTATCATTAGATTTTTTTAAAAATACGATAATCTTGCTTAACTAACGTTTCTACATAGGGATTAAGCATTTAGAACGAAATCTAATGTCAGAAAATGGCACTTTACTCTTGACATTTTTCGGTTTTTTCAATTTTCTGGAAAATCCTATCATTAGATTTTTTTTAAAATACGATATTCTTGCTTAACTAACGTTTTTACATAGGGATTAAGCATTTAGAACGAAATCTAATGTAGGAAAATGGTACTTTACTCTTGATCGGTACGTTGGGACTTTGAAAATATTCGGGCGTTCCAATCGCTCGTCTGTTGCATCATAGCGCGTCTCGGCGCAATCGACCGATTCGCTCGACCCATTATTTTCGATTTACGGCTAAAATAAATTTTTCTCATTTTATTCAATAACATATTCTTGCTTAGATAACTTTTTTACATAGGGATTAAGCATTTAGAACGATATAATGTTTAAAATAAGGGCACTTTACTCTTGACATTTTACGGTTTTTTCAATTTTCTGAAAAATCCTATCATTAGATTTTTTTAAAAATACGATAATCTTGCATAACTAACGTTTCTACATAGGGATTAAGCATTTAGAACGAAATCTAATGTCAGAAAATGGCACTTTACTCTTGACATTTTTCGGTTTTTTCAATTTTCTGGAAAATCCTATCATTAGATTTTTTTAAAAATACGATATTCTTGCTTAACTAACGTTTTTACATAGGGATTAAGCATTTAGAACGAAATCTAATGTAGGAAAATGGTACTTTACTCTTGATCGGTACGTTGGGACTTTGAAAATATTCGGGCGTTCCAATCGCTCGTCTGTTGCATCATAGCGCGTCTCGGCGCAATCGACCGATTCGCTCGATCCATTATTTTCGATTTACGGCTAAAATAAATTTTTCTAATTTTTTTCAATAACATATTCCTGCTAAAATAACTTTTTTACATAGGGATTAAGCATTTAGAACGATACATTGTTTAAAATAAGGGCACTTTACTCTTGACATTTTACGGTTTTTTCAATTTTCTGAAAAATCCTATCATTAGATTTTTTTAAAAATACGATAATCTTGCTTAACTAACGTTTCTACATAGGGATTAAGCATTTAGAACGAAATCTAATGTCAGAAAATGGCACTTTACTCTTGACATTTTTCGGTTTTTTCAATTTTCTGGAAAATCCTATCATTAGATTTTTTTAAAAATACGATATTCTTGCTTAACTAACGTTTTTACATAGGGATTAAGCATTTAGAACGAAATCTAATGTAGGAAAATGGTACTTTACTCTTGATCGGTACGTTGGGACTTTGAAAATATTCGGGCGTACGCGGCGCGCTCGGCGCTTCGAACAGCTCCGGTGTCCCCATTATTTTCGATTTACGGCTAAAATAAATTTTTCTAATATTTTTCAATAACATATTCCTCCTTAAATAACTTTTTTACATAGGGATTAAGCATTTAGAACGATACATTGTTTAAAATAAGGGCACTTTACTCTTGACATTTTACGGTTTTTTCAATTTTCTGAAAAATCCTATCATTAGATTTTTTTAAAAATACGATAATCTTGCTTAACTAACGTTTCTACATAGGGATTAAGCATTTAGAACGAAATCTAATGTCAGAAAATGGCACTTTACTCTTGACATTTTTCGGTTTTTTCAATTTTCTGGAAAATCCTATCATTAGATTTTTTTTAAAATACGATATTCTTGCTTAACTAACGTTTTTACATAGGGATTAAGCATTTAGAACGAAATCTAATGTAGGAAAATGGTACTTTACTCTTGATCGGTACGTTGGGACTTTGAAAATATTCGGGCGTTCCAATCGCTCGTCTGTTGCATCATAGCGCGTCTCGGCGCAATCGACCGATTCGCTCGACCCATTATTTTCGATTTACGGCTAAAATAAATTTTTCTCATTTTATTCAATAACATATTCTTGCTTAGATAACTTTTTTACATAGGGATTAAGCATTTAGAACGATATAATGTTTAAAATAAGGGCACTTTACTCTTGACATTTTACGGTTTTTTCAATTTTCTGAAAAATCCTATCATTAGATTTTTTTAAAAATACGATAATCTTGCATAACTAACGTTTCTACATAGGGATTAAGCATTTAGAACGAAATCTAATGTCAGAAAATGGCACTTTACTCTTGACATTTTTCGGTTTTTTCAATTTTCTGGAAAATCCTATCATTAGATTTTTTTAAAAATACGATATTCTTGCTTAACTAACGTTTTTACATAGGGATTAAGCATTTAGAACGAAATCTAATGTAGGAAAATGGTACTTTACACTTGATCGGTACGTTGGGACTTTGAAAATATTCGGGCGTTCCAATCGCTCGTCTGTTGCATCATAGCGCGTCTCGGCGCAATCGACCGATTCGCTCGATCCATTATTTTCGATTTACGGCTAAAATAAATTTTTCTAATTTTTTTCAATAACATATTCCTGCTAAAATAACTTTTTTACATAGGGATTAAGCATTTAGAACGATACATTGTTTAAAATAAGGGCACTTTACTCTTGACATTTTACGGTTTTTTCAATTTTCTGAAAAATCCTATCATTAGATTTTTTTAAAAATACGATAATCTTGCATAACTAACGTTTCTACATAGGGATTAAGCATTTAGAACGAAATCTAATGTCAGAAAATGGCACTTTACTCTTGACATTTTTCGGTTTTTTCAATTTTCTGGAAAATCCTATCATTAGATTTTTTTAAAAATACGATATTCTTGCTTAACTAACGTTTTTACATAGGGATTAAGCATTTAGAACGAAATCTAATGTAGGAAAATGGTACTTTACTCTTGATCGGTACGTTGGGACTTTGAAAATATTCGGGCGTTCCAATCGCTCGTCTGTTGCATCATAGCGCGTCTCGGCGCAATCGACCGATTCGCTCGACCCATTATTTTCGATTTACGGCTAAAATAAATTTTTCTCATTTTATTCAATAACATATTCTTGCTTAGATAACTTTTTTACATAGGGATTAAGCATTTAGAACGATACATTGTTTAAAATAAGGGCACTTTACTCTTGACATTTTACGGTTTTTTCAATTTTCTGAAAAATCCTATCATTAGATTTTTTTAAAAATACGATAATCTTGCTTAACTAACGTTTCTACATAGGGATTAAGCATTTAGAACGAAATCTAATGTCAGAAAATGGCACTTTACTCTTGACATTTTTCGGTTTTTTCAATTTTCTGGAAAATCCTATCATTAGATTTTTTTAAAAATACGATATTCTTGCTTAACTAACGTTTTTACATAGGGATTAAGCATTTAGAACGAAATCTAATGTAGGAAAATGGTACTTTACTCTTGATCGGTACGTTGGGACTTTGAAAATATTCGGGCGTTCCAATCGCTCGTCTGTTGCATCATAGCGCGTCTCGGCGCAATCGACCGATTCGCTCGATCCATTATTTTCGATTTACGGCTAAAATAAATTTTTCTAATTTTTTTCAATAACATATTCCTGCTAAAATAACTTTTTTACATAGGGATTAAGCATTTAGAACGATACATTGTTTAAAATAAGGGCACTTTACTCTTGACATTTTACGGTTTTTTCAATTTTCTGAAAAATCCTATCATTAGATTTTTTTAAAAATACGATAATCTTGCATAACTAACGTTTCTACATAGGGATTAAGCATTTAGAACGAAATCTAATGTCAGAAAATGGCACTTTACTCTTGACATTTTTCGGTTTTTTCAATTTTCTGGAAAATCCTATCATTAGATTTTTTTAAAAATACGATATTCTTGCTTAACTAACGTTTTTACATAGGGATTAAGCATTTAGAACGAAATCTAATGTAGGAAAATGGTACTTTACTCTTGATCGGTACGTTGGGACTTTGAAAATATTCGGGCGTTCCAATCGCTCGTCTGTTGCATCATAGCGCGTCTCGGCGCAATCGACCGATTCGCTCGACCCATTATTTTCGATTTACGGCTAAAATAAATTTTTCTCATTTTATTCAATAACATATTCTTGCTTAGATAACTTTTTTACATAGGGATTAAGCATTTAGAACGATACATTGTTTAAAATAAGGGCACTTTACTCTTGACATTTTACGGTTTTTTCAATTTTCTGAAAAATCCTATCATTAGATTTTTTTAAAAATACGATAATCTTGCTTAACTAACGTTTCTACATAGGGATTAAGCATTTAGAACGAAATCTAATGTCAGAAAATGGCACTTTACTCTTGACATTTTTCGGTTTTTTCAATTTTCTGGAAAATCCTATCATTAGATTTTTTTTAAAATACGATATTCTTGCTTAACTAACGTTTTTACATAGGGATTAAGCATTTAGAACGAAATCTAATGTAGGAAAATGGTACTTTACTCTTGACCGGTACGTTGGGACTTTGAAAATATTCGGGCGTTCCAATCGCTCGTCTGTTGCATCATAGCGCGTCTCGGCGCAATCGACCGATTCGCTCGACCCATTATTTTCGATTTACGGCTAAAATAAATTTTTCTCATTTTATTCAATAACATATTCTTGCTTAGATAACTTTTTTACATAGGGATTAAGCATTTAGAACGATATAATGTTTAAAATAAGGGCACTTTACTCTTGACATTTTACGGTTTTTTCAATTTTCTGAAAAATCCTACCATTAGATTTTTTTAAAAATACGATATTCTTGCTTAACTAACGTTTCTACATAGGGATTAAGCATTTAGAACGAAATCTAATGTCAGAAAATGGCACTTTACTCTTGACATTTTTCGGTTTTTTCAATTTTCTGGAAAATCCTATCATTAGATTTTTTTAAAAATACGATATTCTTGCTTAACTAACGTTTTTACATAGGGATTAAGCATTTAGAACGAAATCTAATGTAGGAAAATGGTACTTTACTCTTGATCGGTACGTTGGGACTTTGAAAATATTCGGGCGTTCCAATCGCTCGTCTGTTGCATCATAGCGCGTCTCGGCGCAATCGACCGATTCGCTCGACCCATTATTTTCGATTTACGGCTAAAATAAATTTTTCTCATTTTATTCAATAACATATTCTTGCTTAGATAACTTTTTTACATAGGGATTAAGCATTTAGAACGATATAATGTTTAAAATAAGGGCACTTTACTCTTGACATTTTACGGTTTTTTCAATTTTATGAAAAATCCTATCATTAGATTTTTTTAAAAATACGATAATCTTGCTTAACTAACGTTTCTACATAGGGATTAAGCATTTAGAACGAAATCTAATGTCAGAAAATGGCACTTTACTCTTGACATTTTTCGGTTTTTTCAATTTTCTGGAAAATCCTATCATTAGATTTTTTTTAAAATACGATATTCTTGCTTAACTAACGTTTTTACATAGGGATTAAGCATTTAGAACGAAATCTAATGTAGGAAAATGGTACTTTACTCTTGACCGGTACGTTGGGACTTTGAAAGTATTCGGGCGTTCCAATCGCTCGTCTGTTGCATCATAGCGCGTCTCGGCGCAATCGACCGATTCGCTCGACCCATTATTTTCGATTTACGGCTAAAATAAATTTTTCTCATTTTATTCAATAACATATTCTTGCTTAGATAACTTTTTTACATAGGGATTAAGCATTTAGAACGATATAATGTTTAAAATAAGGGCACTTTACTCTTGACATTTTACGGTTTTTTCAATTTTCTGAAAAATCCTATCATTAGATTTTTTTAAAAATACGATAATCTTGCATAACTAACGTTTCTACATAGGGATTAAGCATTTAGAACGAAATCTAATGTCAGAAAATGGCACTTTACTCTTGACATTTTTCGGTTTTTTCAATTTTCTGGAAAATCCTATCATTAGATTTTTTTAAAAATACGATATTCTTGCTTAACTAACGTTTTTACATAGGGATTAAGCATTTAGAACGAAATCTAATGTAGGAAAATGGTACTTTACTCTTGATCGGTACGTTGGGACTTTGAAAATATTCGGGCGTTCCAATCGCTCGTCTGTTGCATCATAGCGCGTCTCGGCGCAATCGACCGATTCGCTCGACCCATTATTTTCGATTTACGGCTAAAATAAATTTTTCTCATTTTATTCAATAACATATTCTTGCTTAGATAACTTTTTTACATAGGGATTAAGCATTTAGAACGATACATTGTTTAAAATAAGGGCACTTTACTCTTGACATTTTACGGTTTTTTCAATTTTCTGAAAAATCCTATCATTAGATTTTTTTAAAAATACGATAATCTTGCTTAACTAACGTTTCTACATAGGGATTAAGCATTTAGAACGAAATCTAATGTCAGAAAATGGCACTTTACTCTTGACATTTTTCGGTTTTTTCAATTTTCTGGAAAATCCTATCATTAGATTTTTTTTAAAATACGATATTCTTGCTTAACTAACGTTTTTACATAGGGATTAAGCATTTAGAACGAAATCTAATGTAGGAAAATGGTACTTTACTCTTGACCGGTACGTTGGGACTTTGAAAATATTCGGGCGTTCCAATCGCTCGTCTGTTGCATCATAGCGCGTCTCGGCGCAATCGACCGATTCGCTCGACCCATTATTTTCGATTTACGGCTAAAATAAATTTTTCTCATTTTATTCAATAACATATTCTTGCTTAGATAACTTTTTTACATAGGGATTAAGCATTTAGAACGATATAATGTTTAAAATAAGGGCACTTTACTCTTGACATTTTACGGTTTTTTCAATTTTCTGAAAAATCCTATCATTAGATTTTTTTAAAAATACGATAATCTTGCATAACTAACGTTTCTACATAGGGATTAAGCATTTAGAACGAAATCTAATGTCAGAAAATGGCACTTTACTCTTGACATTTTTCGGTTTTTTCAATTTTCTGGAAAATCCTATCATTAGATTTTTTTTAAAATACGATATTCTTGCTTAACTAACGTTTTTACATAGGGATTAAGCATTTAGAACGAAATCTAATGTAGGAAAATGGTACTTTACTCTTGACCGGTACGTTGGGACTTTGAAAGTATTCGGGCGTTCCAATCGCTCGTCTGTTGCATCATAGCGCGTCTCGGCGCAATCGACCGATTCGCTCGACCCATTATTTTCGATTTACGGCTAAAATAAATTTTTCTCATTTTATTCAATAACATATTCTTGCTTAGATAACTTTTTTACATAGGGATTAAGCATTTAGAACGATATAATGTTTAAAATAAGGGCACTTTACTCTTGACATTTTACGGTTTTTTCAATTTTCTGAAAAATCCTACCATTAGATTTTTTTAAAAATACGATAATCTTGCTTAACTAACGTTTCTACATAGGGATTAAGCATTTAGAACGAAATCTAATGTCAGAAAATGGCACTTTACTCTTGACATTTTTCGGTTTTTTCAATTTTCTGGAAAATCCTATCATTAGATTTTTTTTAAAATACGATATTCTTGCTTAACTAACGTTTTTACATAGGGATTAAGCATTTAGAACGAAATCTAATGTAGGAAAATGGCACTTTACTCTTGACATTTTTCGGTTTTTTCAATTTTCTGGAAAATCCTATCATTAGATTTTTTTAAAAATACGATATTCTTGCTTAACTAACGTTTTTACATAGGGATTAAGCATTTAGAACGAAATCTAATGTAGGAAAATGGTACTTTACTCTTGATCGGTACGTTGGGACTTTGAAAATATTCGGGCGTTCCAATCGCTCGTCTGTTGCATCATAGCGCGTCTCGGCGCAATCGACCGATTCGCTCGACCCATTATTTTCGATTTACGGCTAAAATAAATTTTTCTCATTTTATTCAATAACATATTCTTGCTTAGATAACTTTTTTACATAGGGATTAAGCATTTAGAACGATATAATGTTTAAAATAAGGGCACTTTACTCTTGACATTTTACGGTTTTTTCAATTTTCTGAAAAATCCTATCATTAGATTTTTTTAAAAATACGATATTCTTGCTTAACTAACGTTTCTACATAGGGATTAAGCATTTAGAACGAAATCTAATGTCAGAAAATGGCACTTTACTCTTGACATTTTTCGGTTTTTTCAATTTTCTGGGAAATCCTATCATTAGATTTTTTTAAAAATACGATATTCTTGCTTAACTAACGTTTTTACATAGGGATTAAGCATTTAGAACGAAATCTAATGTAGGAAAATGGTACTTTACTCTTGATCGGTACGTTGGGACTTTGAAAATATTCGGGCGTACGCGGCGCGCTCGGCGCTTCGAACAGCTCCGGTGTCCCCATTATTTTCGATTTACGGCTAAAATAAATTTTTCTAATATTTTTCAATAACATATTCCTCCTTAAATAACTTTTTTACATAGGGATTAAGCATTTAGAACGATACATTGTTTAAAATAAGGGCACTTTACTCTTGACATTTTACGGTTTTTTCAATTTTCTGAAAAATCCTATCATTAGATTTTTTTAAAAATACGATATTCTTGCTTAACTAACGTTTCTACATAGGGATTAAGCATTTAGAACGAAATCTAATGTCAGAAAATGGCACTTTACTCTTGACATTTTTCGGTTTTTTCAATTTTCTGGAAAATCCTATCATTAGATTTTTTTAAAAATACGATATTCTTGCTTAACTAACGTTTTTACATAGGGATTAAGCATTTAGAACGAAATCTAATGTAGGAAAATGGTACTTTACTCTTGATCGGTACGTTGGGACTTTGAAAATATTCGGGCGTTCCAATCGCTCGTCTGTTGCATCATAGCGCGTCTCGGCGCAATCGACCGATTCGCTCGATCCATTATTTTCGATTTACGGCTAAAATAAATTTTTCTAATTTTTTTCAATAACATATTCCTGCTAAAATAACTTTTTTACATAGGGATTAAGCATTTAGAACGATACATTGTTTAAAATAAGGGCACTTTACTCTTGACATTTTACGGTTTTTTCAATTTTCTGAAAAATCCTATCATTAGATTTTTTTAAAAATACGATAATCTTGCTTAACTAACGTTTCTACATAGGGATTAAGCATTTAGAACGAAATCTAATGTCAGAAAATGGCACTTTACTCTTGACATTTTTCGGTTTTTTCAATTTTCTGGAAAATCCTATCATTAGATTTTTTTTAAAATACGATATTCTTGCTTAACTAACGTTTTTACATAGGGATTAAGCATTTAGAACGAAATCTAATGTAGGAAAATGGTACTTTACTCTTGATCGGTACGTTGGGACTTTGAAAATATTCGGGCGTTCCAATCGCTCGTCTGTTGCATCATAGCGCGTCTCGGCGCAATCGACCGATTCGCTCGACCCATTATTTTCGATTTACGGCTAAAATAAATTTTTCTCATTTTATTCAATAACATATTCTTGCTTAGATAACTTTTTTACATAGGGATTAAGCATTTAGAACGATATAATGTTTAAAATAAGGGCACTTTACTCTTGACATTTTACGGCTTTTTCAATTTTCTGAAAAATCCTATCATTAGATTTTTTTAAAAATACGATAATCTTGCATAACTAACGTTTCTACATAGGGATTAAGCATTTAGAACGAAATCTAATGTCAGAAAATGGCACTTTACTCTTGACATTTTTCGGTTTTTTCAATTTTCTGGAAAATCCTATCATTAGATTTTTTTAAAAATACGATATTCTTGCTTAACTAACGTTTTTACATAGGGATTAAGCATTTAGAACGAAATCTAATGTAGGAAAATGGTACTTTACTCTTGATCGGTACGTTGGGACTTTGAAAATATTCGGGCGTTCCAATCGCTCGTCTGTTGCATCATAGCGCGTCTCGGCGCAATCGACCGATTCGCTCGATCCATTATTTTCGATTTACGGCTAAAATAAATTTTTCTAATTTTTTTCAATAACATATTCCTGCTAAAATAACTTTTTTACATAGGGATTAAGCATTTAGAACGATACATTGTTTAAAATAAGGGCACTTTACTCTTGACATTTTACGGTTTTTTCAATTTTCTGAAAAATCCTATCATTAGATTTTTTTAAAAATACGATAATCTTGCTTAACTAACGTTTCTACATAGGGATTAAGCATTTAGAACGAAATCTAATGTCAGAAAATGGCACTTTACTCTTGACATTTTTCGGTTTTTTCAATTTTCTGGAAAATCCTATCATTAGATTTTTTTAAAAATACGATATTCTTGCTTAACTAACGTTTTTACATAGGGATTAAGCATTTAGAACGAAATCTAATGTAGGAAAATGGTACTTTACTCTTGATCGGTACGTTGGGACTTTGAAAATATTCGGGCGTTCCAATCGCTCGTCTGTTGCATCATAGCGCGTCTCGGCGCAATCGACCGATTCGCTCGACCCATTATTTTCGATTTACGGCTAAAATAAATTTTTCTCATTTTATTCAATAACATATTCTTGCTTAGATAACTTTTTTACATAGGGATTAAGCATTTAGAACGATATAATGTTTAAAATAAGGGCACTTTACTCTTGACATTTTACGGTTTTTTCAATTTTCTGAAAAATCCTACCATTAGATTTTTTTAAAAATACGATATTCTTGCTTAACTAACGTTTCTACATAGGGATTAAGCATTTAGAACGAAATCTAATGTCAGAAAATGGCACTTTACTCTTGACATTTTTCGGTTTTTTCAATTTTCTGGAAAATCCTATCATTAGATTTTTTTAAAAATACGATATTCTTGCTTAACTAACGTTTTTACATAGGGATTAAGCATTTAGAACGAAATCTAATGTAGGAAAATGGTACTTTACTCTTGATCGGTACGTTGGGACTTTGAAAATATTCGGGCGTTCCAATCGCTCGTCTGTTGCATCATAGCGCGTCTCGGCGCAATCGACCGATTCGCTCGACCCATTATTTTCGATTTACGGCTAAAATAAATTTTTCTCATTTTATTCAATAACATATTCTTGCTTAGATAACTTTTTTACATAGGGATTAAGCATTTAGAACGATATAATGTTTAAAATAAGGGCACTTTACTCTTGACATTTTACGGTTTTTTCAATTTTATGAAAAATCCTATCATTAGATTTTTTTAAAAATACGATAATCTTGCTTAACTAACGTTTCTACATAGGGATTAAGCATTTAGAACGAAATCTAATGTCAGAAAATGGCACTTTACTCTTGACATTTTTCGGTTTTTTCAATTTTCTGGAAAATCCTATCATTAGATTTTTTTTAAAATACGATATTCTTGCTTAACTAACGTTTTTACATAGGGATTAAGCATTTAGAACGATATAATGTTTAAAATAAGGGCACTTTACTCTTGACATTTTACGGTTTTTTCAATTTTCTGAAAAATCCTATCATTAGATTTTTTTAAAAATACGATAATCTTGCATAACTAACGTTTCTACATAGGGATTAAGCATTTAGAACGAAATCTAATGTCAGAAAATGGCACTTTACTCTTGACATTTTTCGGTTTTTTCAATTTTCTGGAAAATCCTATCATTAGATTTTTTTTAAAATACGATATTCTTGCTTAACTAACGTTTTTACATAGGGATTAAGCATTTAGAACGAAATCTAATGTAGGAAAATGGTACTTTACTCTTGACCGGTACGTTGGGACTTTGAAAGTATTCGGGCGTTCCAATCGCTCGTCTGTTGCATCATAGCGCGTCTCGGCGCAATCGACCGATTCGCTCGACCCATTATTTTCGATTTACGGCTAAAATAAATTTTTCTCATTTTATTCAATAACATATTCTTGCTTAGATAACTTTTTTACATAGGGATTAAGCATTTAGAACGATATAATGTTTAAAATAAGGGCACTTTACTCTTGACATTTTACGGTTTTTTCAATTTTCTGAAAAATCCTACCATTAGATTTTTTTAAAAATACGATAATCTTGCTTAACTAACGTTTCTACATAGGGATTAAGCATTTAGAACGAAATCTAATGTCAGAAAATGGCACTTTACTCTTGACATTTTTCGGTTTTTTCAATTTTCTGGAAAATCCTATCATTAGATTTTTTTAAAAATACGATATTCTTGCTTAACTAACGTTTTTACATAGGGATTAAGCATTTAGAACGAAATCTAATGTAGGAAAATGGTACTTTACTCTTGATCGGTACGTTGGGACTTTGAAAATATTCGGGCGTTCCAATCGCTCGTCTGTTGCATCATAGCGCGTCTCGGCGCAATCGACCGATTCGCTCGACCCATTATTTTCGATTTACGGCTAAAATAAATTTTTCTCATTTTATTCAATAACATATTCTTGCTTAGATAACTTTTTTACATAGGGATTAAGCATTTAGAACGATACATTGTTTAAAATAAGGGCACTTTACTCTTGACATTTTACGGTTTTTTCAATTTTCTGAAAAATCCTACCATTAGATTTTTTTAAAAATACGATAATCTTGCTTAACTAACGTTTCTACATAGGGATTAAGCATTTAGAACGAAATCTAATGTCAGAAAATGGCACTTTACTCTTGACATTTTTCGGTTTTTTCAATTTTCTGGAAAATCCTATCATTAGATTTTTTTTAAAATACGATATTCTTGCTTAACTAACGTTTTTACATAGGGATTAAGCATTTAGAACGAAATCTAATGTAGGAAAATGGCACTTTACTCTTGACATTTTTCGGTTTTTTCAATTTTCTGGAAAATCCTATCATTAGATTTTTTTAAAAATACGATATTCTTGCTTAACTAACGTTTTTACATAGGGATTAAGCATTTAGAACGAAATCTAATGTAGGAAAATGGTACTTTACTCTTGATCGGTACGTTGGGACTTTGAAAATATTCGGGCGTTCCAATCGCTCGTCTGTTGCATCATAGCGCGTCTCGGCGCAATCGACCGATTCGCTCGACCCATTATTTTCGATTTACGGCTAAAATAAATTTTTCTCATTTTATTCAATAACATATTCTTGCTTAGATAACTTTTTTACATAGGGATTAAGCATTTAGAACGATATAATGTTTAAAATAAGGGCACTTTACTCTTGACATTTTACGGTTTTTTCAATTTTCTGAAAAATCCTATCATTAGATTTTTTTAAAAATACGATATTCTTGCTTAACTAACGTTTCTACATAGGGATTAAGCATTTAGAACGAAATCTAATGTCAGAAAATGGCACTTTACTCTTGACATTTTTCGGTTTTTTCAATTTTCTGGGAAATCCTATCATTAGATTTTTTTAAAAATACGATATTCTTGCTTAACTAACGTTTTTACATAGGGATTAAGCATTTAGAACGAAATCTAATGTAGGAAAATGGTACTTTACTCTTGATCGGTACGTTGGGACTTTGAAAATATTCGGGCGTACGCGGCGCGCTCGGCGCTTCGAACAGCTCCGGTGTCCCCATTATTTTCGATTTACGGCTAAAATAAATTTTTCTAATATTTTTCAATAACATATTCCTCCTTAAATAACTTTTTTACATAGGGATTAAGCATTTAGAACGATACATTGTTTAAAATAAGGGCACTTTACTCTTGACATTTTACGGTTTTTTCAATTTTCTGAAAAATCCTATCATTAGATTTTTTTAAAAATACGATAATCTTGCTTAACTAACGTTTCTACATAGGGATTAAGCATTTAGAACGAAATCTAATGTCAGAAAATGGCACTTTACTCTTGACATTTTTCGGTTTTTTCAATTTTCTGGAAAATCCTATCATTAGATTTTTTTTAAAATACGATATTCTTGCTTAACTAACGTTTTTACATAGGGATTAAGCATTTAGAACGAAATCTAATGTAGGAAAATGGCACTTTACTCTTGACATTTTTCGGTTTTTTCAATTTTCTGGAAAATCCTATCATTAGATTTTTTTAAAAATACGATATTCTTGCTTAACTAACGTTTTTACATAGGGATTAAGCATTTAGAACGAAATCTAATGTAGGAAAATGGTACTTTACTCTTGATCGGTACGTTGGGACTTTGAAAATATTCGGGCGTTCCAATCGCTCGTCTGTTGCATCATAGCGCGTCTCGGCGCAATCGACCGATTCGCTCGACCCATTATTTTCGATTTACGGCTAAAATAAATTTTTCTCATTTTATTCAATAACATATTCTTGCTTAGATAACTTTTTTACATAGGGATTAAGCATTTAGAACGATATAATGTTTAAAATAAGGGCACTTTACTCTTGACATTTTACGGTTTTTTCAATTTTCTGAAAAATCCTATCATTAGATTTTTTTAAAAATACGATATTCTTGCTTAACTAACGTTTCTACATAGGGATTAAGCATTTAGAACGAAATCTAATGTCAGAAAATGGCACTTTACTCTTGACATTTTTCGGTTTTTTCAATTTTCTGGGAAATCCTATCATTAGATTTTTTTAAAAATACGATATTCTTGCTTAACTAACGTTTTTACATAGGGATTAAGCATTTAGAACGAAATCTAATGTAGGAAAATGGTACTTTACTCTTGATCGGTACGTTGGGACTTTGAAAATATTCGGGCGTACGCGGCGCGCTCGGCGCTTCGAACAGCTCCGGTGTCCCCATTATTTTCGATTTACGGCTAAAATAAATTTTTCTAATATTTTTCAATAACATATTCCTCCTTAAATAACTTTTTTACATAGGGATTAAGCATTTAGAACGATACATTGTTTAAAATAAGGGCACTTTACTCTTGACATTTTACGGTTTTTTCAATTTTCTGAAAAATCCTATCATTAGATTTTTTTAAAAATACGATATTCTTGCTTAACTAACGTTTCTACATAGGGATTAAGCATTTAGAACGAAATCTAATGTCAGAAAATGGCACTTTACTCTTGACATTTTTCGGTTTTTTCAATTTTCTGGAAAATCCTATCATTAGATTTTTTTAAAAATACGATATTCTTGCTTAACTAACGTTTTTACATAGGGATTAAGCATTTAGAACGAAATCTAATGTAGGAAAATGGTACTTTACTCTTGATCGGTACGTTGGGACTTTGAAAATATTCGGGCGTTCCAATCGCTCGTCTGTTGCATCATAGCGCGTCTCGGCGCAATCGACCGATTCGCTCGATCCATTATTTTCGATTTACGGCTAAAATAAATTTTTCTAATTTTTTTCAATAACATATTCCTGCTAAAATAACTTTTTTACATAGGGATTAAGCATTTAGAACGATACATTGTTTAAAATAAGGGCACTTTACTCTTGACATTTTACGGTTTTTTCAATTTTCTGAAAAATCCTATCATTAGATTTTTTTAAAAATACGATAATCTTGCTTAACTAACGTTTCTACATAGGGATTAAGCATTTAGAACGAAATCTAATGTCAGAAAATGGCACTTTACTCTTGACATTTTTCGGTTTTTTCAATTTTCTGGAAAATCCTATCATTAGATTTTTTTTAAAATACGATATTCTTGCTTAACTAACGTTTTTACATAGGGATTAAGCATTTAGAACGAAATCTAATGTAGGAAAATGGTACTTTACTCTTGATCGGTACGTTGGGACTTTGAAAATATTCGGGCGTTCCAATCGCTCGTCTGTTGCATCATAGCGCGTCTCGGCGCAATCGACCGATTCGCTCGACCCATTATTTTCGATTTACGGCTAAAATAAATTTTTCTCATTTTATTCAATAACATATTCTTGCTTAGATAACTTTTTTACATAGGGATTAAGCATTTAGAACGATATAATGTTTAAAATAAGGGCACTTTACTCTTGACATTTTACGGTTTTTTCAATTTTCTGAAAAATCCTATCATTAGATTTTTTTAAAAATACGATAATCTTGCATAACTAACGTTTCTACATAGGGATTAAGCATTTAGAACGAAATCTAATGTCAGAAAATGGCACTTTACTCTTGACATTTTTCGGTTTTTTCAATTTTCTGGAAAATCCTATCATTAGATTTTTTTAAAAATACGATATTCTTGCTTAACTAACGTTTTTACATAGGGATTAAGCATTTAGAACGAAATCTAATGTAGGAAAATGGTACTTTACTCTTGATCGGTACGTTGGGACTTTGAAAATATTCGGGCGTTCCAATCGCTCGTCTGTTGCATCATAGCGCGTCTCGGCGCAATCGACCGATTCGCTCGATCCATTATTTTCGATTTACGGCTAAAATAAATTTTTCTAATTTTTTTCAATAACATATTCCTGCTAAAATAACTTTTTTACATAGGGATTAAGCATTTAGAACGATACATTGTTTAAAATAAGGGCACTTTACTCTTGACATTTTACGGTTTTTTCAATTTTCTGAAAAATCCTATCATTAGATTTTTTTAAAAATACGATAATCTTGCTTAACTAACGTTTCTACATAGGGATTAAGCATTTAGAACGAAATCTAATGTCAGAAAATGGCACTTTACTCTTGACATTTTTCGGTTTTTTCAATTTTCTGGAAAATCCTATCATTAGATTTTTTTAAAAATACGATATTCTTGCTTAACTAACGTTTTTACATAGGGATTAAGCATTTAGAACGAAATCTAATGTAGGAAAATGGTACTTTACTCTTGATCGGTACGTTGGGACTTTGAAAATATTCGGGCGTTCCAATCGCTCGTCTGTTGCATCATAGCGCGTCTCGGCGCAATCGACCGATTCGCTCGACCCATTATTTTCGATTTACGGCTAAAATAAATTTTTCTCATTTTATTCAATAACATATTCTTGCTTAGATAACTTTTTTACATAGGGATTAAGCATTTAGAACGATATAATGTTTAAAATAAGGGCACTTTACTCTTGACATTTTACGGTTTTTTCAATTTTCTGAAAAATCCTACCATTAGATTTTTTTAAAAATACGATATTCTTGCTTAACTAACGTTTCTACATAGGGATTAAGCATTTAGAACGAAATCTAATGTCAGAAAATGGCACTTTACTCTTGACATTTTTCGGTTTTTTCAATTTTCTGGAAAATCCTATCATTAGATTTTTTTAAAAATACGATATTCTTGCTTAACTAACGTTTTTACATAGGGATTAAGCATTTAGAACGAAATCTAATGTAGGAAAATGGTACTTTACTCTTGATCGGTACGTTGGGACTTTGAAAATATTCGGGCGTTCCAATCGCTCGTCTGTTGCATCATAGCGCGTCTCGGCGCAATCGACCGATTCGCTCGACCCATTATTTTCGATTTACGGCTAAAATAAATTTTTCTCATTTTATTCAATAACATATTCTTGCTTAGATAACTTTTTTACATAGGGATTAAGCATTTAGAACGATATAATGTTTAAAATAAGGGCACTTTACTCTTGACATTTTACGGTTTTTTCAATTTTATGAAAAATCCTATCATTAGATTTTTTTAAAAATACGATAATCTTGCTTAACTAACGTTTCTACATAGGGATTAAGCATTTAGAACGAAATCTAATGTCAGAAAATGGCACTTTACTCTTGACATTTTTCGGTTTTTTCAATTTTCTGGAAAATCCTATCATTAGATTTTTTTTAAAATACGATATTCTTGCTTAACTAACGTTTTTACATAGGGATTAAGCATTTAGAACGAAATCTAATGTAGGAAAATGGTACTTTACTCTTGACCGGTACGTTGGGACTTTGAAAGTATTCGGGCGTTCCAATCGCTCGTCTGTTGCATCATAGCGCGTCTCGGCGCAATCGACCGATTCGCTCGACCCATTATTTTCGATTTACGGCTAAAATAAATTTTTCTCATTTTATTCAATAACATATTCTTGCTTAGATAACTTTTTTACATAGGGATTAAGCATTTAGAACGATATAATGTTTAAAATAAGGGCACTTTACTCTTGACATTTTACGGTTTTTTCAATTTTCTGAAAAATCCTACCATTAGATTTTTTTAAAAATACGATATTCTTGCTTAACTAACGTTTCTACATAGGGATTAAGCATTTAGAACGAAATCTAATGTCAGAAAATGGCACTTTACTCTTGACATTTTTCGGTTTTTTCAATTTTCTGGAAAATCCTATCATTAGATTTTTTTAAAAATACGATATTCTTGCTTAACTAACGTTTTTACATAGGGATTAAGCATTTAGAACGAAATCTAATGTAGGAAAATGGTACTTTACTCTTGATCGGTACGTTGGGACTTTGAAAATATTCGGGCGTTCCAATCGCTCGTCTGTTGCATCATAGCGCGTCTCGGCGCAATCGACCGATTCGCTCGACCCATTATTTTCGATTTACGGCTAAAATAAATTTTTCTCATTTTATTCAATAACATATTCTTGCTTAGATAACTTTTTTACATAGGGATTAAGCATTTAGAACGATATAATGTTTAAAATAAGGGCACTTTACTCTTGACATTTTACGGTTTTTTCAATTTTATGAAAAATCCTATCATTAGATTTTTTTAAAAATACGATAATCTTGCTTAACTAACGTTTCTACATAGGGATTAAGCATTTAGAACGAAATCTAATGTCAGAAAATGGCACTTTACTCTTGACATTTTTCGGTTTTTTCAATTTTCTGGAAAATCCTATCATTAGATTTTTTTTAAAATACGATATTCTTGCTTAACTAACGTTTTTACATAGGGATTAAGCATTTAGAACGAAATCTAATGTAGGAAAATGGTACTTTACTCTTGACCGGTACGTTGGGACT
The DNA here is from genome assembly GCF_051020955.1 of Megalopta genalis. NCBI lineage: Eukaryota > Metazoa > Arthropoda > Insecta > Hymenoptera > Halictidae > Megalopta > Megalopta genalis. The sequence continues at coordinate 100,743 of NW_027476632.1, forward strand.
TTGAAAGTATTCGGGCGTTCCAATCGCTCGTCTGTTGCATCATAGCGCGTCTCGGCGCAATCGACCGATTCGCTCGACCCATTATTTTCGATTTACGGCTAAAATAAATTTTTCTCATTTTATTCAATAACATATTCTTGCTTAGATAACTTTTTTACATAGGGATTAAGCATTTAGAACGATATAATGTTTAAAATAAGGGCACTTTACTCTTGACATTTTACGGTTTTTTCAATTTTCTGAAAAATCCTATCATTAGATTTTTTTAAAAATACGATATTCTTGCTTAACTAACGTTTCTACATAGGGATTAAGCATTTAGAACGAAATCTAATGTCAGAAAATGGCACTTTACTCTTGACATTTTTCGGTTTTTTCAATTTTCTGGAAAATCCTATCATTAGATTTTTTTAAAAATACGATATTCTTGCTTAACTAACGTTTTTACATAGGGATTAAGCATTTAGAACGAAATCTAATGTAGGAAAATGGTACTTTACTCTTGATCGGTACGTTGGGACTTTGAAAATATTCGGGCGTTCCAATCGCTCGTCTGTTGCATCATGGCGCGTCTCGGCGCAATCGACCGATTCGCTCGACCCATTATTTTCGATTTACGGCTAAAATAAATTTTTCTCATTTTATTCAATAACATATTCTTGCTTAGATAACTTTTTTACATAGGGATTAAGCATTTAGAACGATACATTGTTTAAAATAAGGGCACTTTACTCTTGACATTTTACGGTTTTTTCAATTTTCTGAAAAATCCTATCATTAGATTTTTTTAAAAATACGATAATCTTGCTTAACTAACGTTTCTACATAGGGATTAAGCATTTAGAACGAAATCTAATGTCAGAAAATGGCACTTTACTCTTGACATTTTTCGGTTTTTTCAATTTTCTGGAAAATCCTATCATTAGATTTTTTTTAAAATACGATATTCTTGCTTAACTAACGTTTTTACATAGGGATTAAGCATTTAGAACGAAATCTAATGTAGGAAAATGGTACTTTACTCTTGACCGGTACGTTGGGACTTTGAAAATATTCGGGCGTTCCAATCGCTCGTCTGTTGCATCATAGCGCGTCTCGGCGCAATCGACCGATTCGCTCGACCCATTATTTTCGATTTACGGCTAAAATAAATTTTTCTCATTTTATTCAATAACATATTCTTGCTTAGATAACTTTTTTACATAGGGATTAAGCATTTAGAACGATATAATGTTTAAAATAAGGGCACTTTACTCTTGACATTTTACGGTTTTTTCAATTTTCTGAAAAATCCTATCATTAGATTTTTTTAAAAATACGATAATCTTGCATAACTAACGTTTCTACATAGGGATTAAGCATTTAGAACGAAATCTAATGTCAGAAAATGGCACTTTACTCTTGACATTTTTCGGTTTTTTCAATTTTCTGGAAAATCCTATCATTAGATTTTTTTTAAAATACGATATTCTTGCTTAACTAACGTTTTTACATAGGGATTAAGCATTTAGAACGAAATCTAATGTAGGAAAATGGTACTTTACTCTTGATCGGTACGTTGGGACTTTGAAAATATTCGGGCGTTCCAATCGCTCGTCTGTTGCATCATAGCGCGTCTCGGCGCAATCGACCGATTCGCTCGACCCATTATTTTCGATTTACGGCTAAAATAAATTTTTCTCATTTTATTCAATAACATATTCTTGCTTAGATAACTTTTTTACATAGGGATTAAGCATTTAGAACGATATAATGTTTAAAATAAGGGCACTTTACTCTTGACATTTTACGGTTTTTTCAATTTTCTGAAAAATCCTACCATTAGATTTTTTTAAAAATACGATAATCTTGCTTAACTAACGTTTCTACATAGGGATTAAGCATTTAGAACGAAATCTAATGTCAGAAAATGGCACTTTACTCTTGACATTTTTCGGTTTTTTCAATTTTCTGGAAAATCCTATCATTAGATTTTTTTTAAAATACGATATTCTTGCTTAACTAACGTTTTTACATAGGGATTAAGCATTTAGAACGAAATCTAATGTAGGAAAATGGTACTTTACTCTTGACCGGTACGTTGGGACTTTGAAAGTATTCGGGCGTTCCAATCGCTCGTCTGTTGCATCATAGCGCGTCTCGGCGCAATCGACCGATTCGCTCGACCCATTATTTTCGATTTACGGCTAAAATAAATTTTTCTCATTTTATTCAATAACATATTCTTGCTTAGATAACTTTTTTACATAGGGATTAAGCATTTAGAACGATATAATGTTTAAAATAAGGGCACTTTACTCTTGACATTTTACGGTTTTTTCAATTTTCTGAAAAATCCTATCATTAGATTTTTTTAAAAATACGATAATCTTGCATAACTAACGTTTCTACATAGGGATTAAGCATTTAGAACGAAATCTAATGTCAGAAAATGGCACTTTACTCTTGACATTTTTCGGTTTTTTCAATTTTCTGGAAAATCCTATCATTAGATTTTTTTTAAAATACGATATTCTTGCTTAACTAACGTTTTTACATAGGGATTAAGCATTTAGAACGAAATCTAATGTAGGAAAATGGTACTTTACTCTTGATCGGTACGTTGGGACTTTGAAAATATTCGGGCGTTCCAATCGCTCGTCTGTTGCATCATAGCGCGTCTCGGCGCAATCGACCGATTCGCTCGACCCATTATTTTCGATTTACGGCTAAAATAAATTTTTCTCATTTTATTCAATAACATATTCTTGCTTAGATAACTTTTTTACATAGGGATTAAGCATTTAGAACGATACATTGTTTAAAATAAGGGCACTTTACTCTTGACATTTTACGGTTTTTTCAATTTTCTGAAAAATCCTATCATTAGATTTTTTTAAAAATACGATAATCTTGCTTAACTAACGTTTCTACATAGGGATTAAGCATTTAGAACGAAATCTAATGTCAGAAAATGGCACTTTACTCTTGACATTTTTCGGTTTTTTCAATTTTCTGGAAAATCCTATCATTAGATTTTTTTTAAAATACGATATTCTTGCTTAACTAACGTTTTTACATAGGGATTAAGCATTTAGAACGAAATCTAATGTAGGAAAATGGTACTTTACTCTTGACCGGTACGTTGGGACTTTGAAAATATTCGGGCGTTCCAATCGCTCGTCTGTTGCATCATAGCGCGTCTCGGCGCAATCGACCGATTCGCTCGACCCATTATTTTCGATTTACGGCTAAAATAAATTTTTCTCATTTTATTCAATAACATATTCTTGCTTAAATAACTTTTTTACATAGGGATTAAGCATTTAGAACGATACATTGTTTAAAATAATGGCACTTTACTCTTGACATTTTACGGTTTTTTCAATTTTCTGAAAAATCCTATCATTAGATTTTTTTAAAAATACGATATTCTTGCTTAACTAACGTTTCTACATAGGGATTAAGCATTTAGAACGAAATCTAATGTCAGAAAATGGCACTTTACTCTTGACATTTTTCGGTTTTTTCAATTTTCTGGAAAATCCTATCATTAGATTTTTTTTAAAATACGATATTCTTGCTTAACTAACGTTTTTACATAGGGATTAAGCATTTAGAACGAAATCTAATGTAGGAAAATGGTACTTTACTCTTGATCGGTACGTTGGGACTTTGAAAATATTCGGGCGTTCCAATCGCTCGTCTGTTGCATCATAGCGCGTCTCGGCGCAATCGACCGATTCGCTCGATCCATTATTTTCGATTTACGGCTAAAATAAATTTTTCTAATTTTTTTCAATAACATATTCCTGCTAAAATAACTTTTTTACATAGGGATTAAGCATTTAGAACGATACATTGTTTAAAATAAGGGCACTTTACTCTTGACATTTTACGGTTTTTTCAATTTTCTGAAAAATCCTATCATTAGATTTTTTTAAAAATACGATAATCTTGCTTAACTAACGTTTCTACATAGGGATTAAGCATTTAGAACGAAATCTAATGTCAGAAAATGGCACTTTACTCTTGACATTTTTCGGTTTTTTCAATTTTCTGGAAAATCCTATCATTAGATTTTTTTTAAAATACGATATTCTTGCTTAACTAACGTTTTTACATAGGGATTAAGCATTTAGAACGAAATCTAATGTAGGAAAATGGTACTTTACTCTTGATCGGTACGTTGGGACTTTGAAAATATTCGGGCGTTCCAATCGCTCGTCTGTTGCATCATAGCGCGTCTCGGCGCAATCGACCGATTCGCTCGACCCATTATTTTCGATTTACGGCTAAAATAAATTTTTCTCATTTTATTCAATAACATATTCTTGCTTAGATAACTTTTTTACATAGGGATTAAGCATTTAGAACGATACATTGTTTAAAATAAGGGCACTTTACTCTTGACATTTTACGGTTTTTTCAATTTTCTGAAAAATCCTATCATTAGATTTTTTTAAAAATACGATAATCTTGCTTAACTAACGTTTCTACATAGGGATTAAGCATTTAGAACGAAATCTAATGTCAGAAAATGGCACTTTACTCTTGACATTTTTCGGTTTTTTCAATTTTCTGGAAAATCCTATCATTAGATTTTTTTTAAAATACGATATTCTTGCTTAACTAACGTTTTTACATAGGGATTAAGCATTTAGAACGAAATCTAATGTAGGAAAATGGTACTTTACTCTTGATCGGTACGTTGGGACTTTGAAAATATTCGGGCGTTCCAATCGCTCGTCTGTTGCATCATAGCGCGTCTCGGCGCAATCGACCGATTCGCTCGACCCATTATTTTCGATTTACGGCTAAAATAAATTTTTCTCATTTTATTCAATAACATATTCTTGCTTAGATAACTTTTTTACATAGGGATTAAGCATTTAGAACGATATAATGTTTAAAATAAGGGCACTTTACTCTTGACATTTTACGGTTTTTTCAATTTTCTGAAAAATCCTATCATTAGATTTTTTTAAAAATACGATAATCTTGCATAACTAACGTTTCTACATAGGGATTAAGCATTTAGAACGAAATCTAATGTCAGAAAATGGCACTTTACTCTTGACATTTTTCGGTTTTTTCAATTTTCTGGAAAATCCTATCATTAGATTTTTTTAAAAATACGATATTCTTGCTTAACTAACGTTTTTACATAGGGATTAAGCATTTAGAACGAAATCTAATGTAGGAAAATGGTACTTTACTCTTGATCGGTACGTTGGGACTTTGAAAATATTCGGGCGTTCCAATCGCTCGTCTGTTGCATCATAGCGCGTCTCGGCGCAATCGACCGATTCGCTCGATCCATTATTTTCGATTTACGGCTAAAATAAATTTTTCTAATTTTTTTCAATAACATATTCCTGCTAAAATAACTTTTTTACATAGGGATTAAGCATTTAGAACGATACATTGTTTAAAATAAGGGCACTTTACTCTTGACATTTTACGGTTTTTTCAATTTTCTGAAAAATCCTATCATTAGATTTTTTTAAAAATACGATAATCTTGCTTAACTAACGTTTCTACATAGGGATTAAGCATTTAGAACGAAATCTAATGTCAGAAAATGGCACTTTACTCTTGACATTTTTCGGTTTTTTCAATTTTCTGGAAAATCCTATCATTAGATTTTTTTAAAAATACGATATTCTTGCTTAACTAACGTTTTTACATAGGGATTAAGCATTTAGAACGAAATCTAATGTAGGAAAATGGTACTTTACTCTTGATCGGTACGTTGGGACTTTGAAAATATTCGGGCGTTCCAATCGCTCGTCTGTTGCATCATAGCGCGTCTCGGCGCAATCGACCGATTCGCTCGACCCATTATTTTCGATTTACGGCTAAAATAAATTTTTCTCATTTTATTCAATAACATATTCTTGCTTAGATAACTTTTTTACATAGGGATTAAGCATTTAGAACGATACATTGTTTAAAATAAGGGCACTTTACTCTTGACATTTTACGGTTTTTTCAATTTTCTGAAAAATCCTATCATTAGATTTTTTTAAAAATACGATAATCTTGCTTAACTAACGTTTCTACATAGGGATTAAGCATTTAGAACGAAATCTAATGTCAGAAAATGGCACTTTACTCTTGACATTTTTCGGTTTTTTCAATTTTCTGGAAAATCCTATCATTAGATTTTTTTTAAAATACGATATTCTTGCTTAACTAACGTTTTTACATAGGGATTAAGCATTTAGAACGAAATCTAATGTAGGAAAATGGTACTTTACTCTTGACCGGTACGTTGGGACTTTGAAAATATTCGGGCGTTCCAATCGCTCGTCTGTTGCATCATAGCGCGTCTCGGCGCAATCGACCGATTCGCTCGACCCATTATTTTCGATTTACGGCTAAAATAAATTTTTCTCATTTTATTCAATAACATATTCTTGCTTAGATAACTTTTTTACATAGGGATTAAGCATTTAGAACGATATAATGTTTAAAATAAGGGCACTTTACTCTTGACATTTTACGGTTTTTTCAATTTTCTGAAAAATCCTACCATTAGATTTTTTTAAAAATACGATATTCTTGCTTAACTAACGTTTCTACATAGGGATTAAGCATTTAGAACGAAATCTAATGTCAGAAAATGGCACTTTACTCTTGACATTTTTCGGTTTTTTCAATTTTCTGGAAAATCCTATCATTAGATTTTTTTAAAAATACGATATTCTTGCTTAACTAACGTTTTTACATAGGGATTAAGCATTTAGAACGAAATCTAATGTAGGAAAATGGTACTTTACTCTTGATCGGTACGTTGGGACTTTGAAAATATTCGGGCGTTCCAATCGCTCGTCTGTTGCATCATAGCGCGTCTCGGCGCAATCGACCGATTCGCTCGACCCATTATTTTCGATTTACGGCTAAAATAAATTTTTCTCATTTTATTCAATAACATATTCTTGCTTAGATAACTTTTTTACATAGGGATTAAGCATTTAGAACGATATAATGTTTAAAATAAGGGCACTTTACTCTTGACATTTTACGGTTTTTTCAATTTTATGAAAAATCCTATCATTAGATTTTTTTAAAAATACGATAATCTTGCTTAACTAACGTTTCTACATAGGGATTAAGCATTTAGAACGAAATCTAATGTCAGAAAATGGCACTTTACTCTTGACATTTTTCGGTTTTTTCAATTTTCTGGAAAATCCTATCATTAGATTTTTTTTAAAATACGATATTCTTGCTTAACTAACGTTTTTACATAGGGATTAAGCATTTAGAACGATATAATGTTTAAAATAAGGGCACTTTACTCTTGACATTTTACGGTTTTTTCAATTTTCTGAAAAATCCTATCATTAGATTTTTTTAAAAATACGATAATCTTGCATAACTAACGTTTCTACATAGGGATTAAGCATTTAGAACGAAATCTAATGTCAGAAAATGGCACTTTACTCTTGACATTTTTCGGTTTTTTCAATTTTCTGGAAAATCCTATCATTAGATTTTTTTAAAAATACGATATTCTTGCTTAACTAACGTTTTTACATAGGGATTAAGCATTTAGAACGATACATTGTTTAAAATAAGGGCACTTTACTCTTGACATTTTACGGTTTTTTCAATTTTCTGAAAAATCCTATCATTAGATTTTTTTAAAAATACGATATTCTTGCTTAACTAACGTTTCTACATAGGGATTAAGCATTTAGAACGAAATCTAATGTCAGAAAATGGCACTTTACTCTTGACATTTTTCGGTTTTTTCAATTTTCTGGAAAATCCTATCATTAGATTTTTTTAAAAATACGATATTCTTGCTTAACTAACGTTTTTACATAGGGATTAAGCATTTAGAACGAAATCTAATGTAGGAAAATAGTACTTTACTCTTGATCGGTACGTTGGGACTTTGAAAATATTCGGGCGTTCCAATCGCTCGTCTGTTGCATCATAGCGCGTCTCGGCGCAATCGACCGATTCGCTCGATCCATTATTTTCGATTTACGGCTAAAATAAATTTTTCTAATTTTTTTCAATAACATATTCCTGCTAAAATAACTTTTTTACATAGGGATTAAGCATTTAGAACGATACATTGTTTAAAATAAGGGCACTTTACTCTTGACATTTTACGGTTTTTTCAATTTTCTGAAAAATCCTATCATTAGATTTTTTTAAAAATACGATAATCTTGCTTAACTAACGTTTCTACATAGGGATTAAGCATTTAGAACGAAATCTAATGTCAGAAAATGGCACTTTACTCTTGACATTTTTCGGTTTTTTCAATTTTCTGGAAAATCCTATCATTAGATTTTTTTTAAAATACGATATTCTTGCTTAACTAACGTTTTTACATAGGGATTAAGCATTTAGAACGAAATCTAATGTAGGAAAATGGTACTTTACTCTTGATCGGTACGTTGGGACTTTGAAAATATTCGGGCGTTCCAATCGCTCGTCTGTTGCATCATAGCGCGTCTCGGCGCAATCGACCGATTCGCTCGACCCATTATTTTCGATTTACGGCTAAAATAAATTTTTCTCATTTTATTCAATAACATATTCTTGCTTAGATAACTTTTTTACATAGGGATTAAGCATTTAGAACGATATAATGTTTAAAATAAGGGCACTTTACTCTTGACATTTTACGGTTTTTTCAATTTTCTGAAAAATCCTATCATTAGATTTTTTTAAAAATACGATAATCTTGCATAACTAACGTTTCTACATAGGGATTAAGCATTTAGAACGAAATCTAATGTCAGAAAATGGCACTTTACTCTTGACATTTTTCGGTTTTTTCAATTTTCTGGAAAATCCTATCATTAGATTTTTTTAAAAATACGATATTCTTGCTTAACTAACGTTTTTACATAGGGATTAAGCATTTAGAACGAAATCTAATGTAGGAAAATGGTACTTTACTCTTGATCGGTACGTTGGGACTTTGAAAATATTCGGGCGTTCCAATCGCTCGTCTGTTGCATCATAGCGCGTCTCGGCGCAATCGACCGATTCGCTCGATCCATTATTTTCGATTTACGGCTAAAATAAATTTTTCTAATTTTTTTCAATAACATATTCCTGCTAAAATAACTTTTTTACATAGGGATTAAGCATTTAGAACGATACATTGTTTAAAATAAGGGCACTTTACTCTTGACATTTTACGGTTTTTTCAATTTTCTGAAAAATCCTATCATTAGATTTTTTTAAAAATACGATAATCTTGCTTAACTAACGTTTCTACATAGGGATTAAGCATTTAGAACGAAATCTAATGTCAGAAAATGGCACTTTACTCTTGACATTTTTCGGTTTTTTCAATTTTCTGGAAAATCCTATCATTAGATTTTTTTAAAAATACGATATTCTTGCTTAACTAACGTTTTTACATAGGGATTAAGCATTTAGAACGAAATCTAATGTAGGAAAATGGTACTTTACTCTTGATCGGTACGTTGGGACTTTGAAAATATTCGGGCGTTCCAATCGCTCGTCTGTTGCATCATAGCGCGTCTCGGCGCAATCGACCGATTCGCTCGACCCATTATTTTCGATTTACGGCTAAAATAAATTTTTCTCATTTTATTCAATAACATATTCTTGCTTAGATAACTTTTTTACATAGGGATTAAGCATTTAGAACGATACATTGTTTAAAATAAGGGCACTTTACTCTTGACATTTTACGGTTTTTTCAATTTTCTGAAAAATCCTATCATTAGATTTTTTTAAAAATACGATAATCTTGCTTAACTAACGTTTCTACATAGGGATTAAGCATTTAGAACGAAATCTAATGTCAGAAAATGGCACTTTACTCTTGACATTTTTCGGTTTTTTCAATTTTCTGGAAAATCCTATCATTAGATTTTTTTTAAAATACGATATTCTTGCTTAACTAACGTTTTTACATAGGGATTAAGCATTTAGAACGAAATCTAATGTAGGAAAATGGTACTTTACTCTTGACCGGTACGTTGGGACTTTGAAAATATTCGGGCGTTCCAATCGCTCGTCTGTTGCATCATAGCGCGTCTCGGCGCAATCGACCGATTCGCTCGACCCATTATTTTCAATTTACGGCTAAAATAAATTTTTCTCATTTTATTCAATAACATATTCTTGCTTAGATAACTTTTTTACATAGGGATTAAGCATTTAGAACGATATAATGTTTAAAATAAGGGCACTTTACTCTTGACATTTTACGGTTTTTTCAATTTTCTGAAAAATCCTACCATTAGATTTTTTTAAAAATACGATATTCTTGCTTAACTAACGTTTCTACATAGGGATTAAGCATTTAGAACGAAATCTAATGTCAGAAAATGGCACTTTACTCTTGACATTTTTCGGTTTTTTCAATTTTCTGGAAAATCCTATCATTAGATTTTTTTAAAAATACGATATTCTTGCTTAACTAACGTTTTTACATAGGGATTAAGCATTTAGAACGAAATCTAATGTAGGAAAATGGTACTTTACTCTTGATCGGTACGTTGGGACTTTGAAAATATTCGGGCGTTCCAATCGCTCGTCTGTTGCATCATAGCGCGTCTCGGCGCAATCGACCGATTCGCTCGACCCATTATTTTCGATTTACGGCTAAAATAAATTTTTCTCATTTTATTCAATAACATATTCTTGCTTAGATAACTTTTTTACATAGGGATTAAGCATTTAGAACGATATAATGTTTAAAATAAGGGCACTTTACTCTTGACATTTTACGGTTTTTTCAATTTTATGAAAAATCCTATCATTAGATTTTTTTAAAAATACGATAATCTTGCTTAACTAACGTTTCTACATAGGGATTAAGCATTTAGAACGAAATCTAATGTCAGAAAATGGCACTTTACTCTTGACATTTTTCGGTTTTTTCAATTTTCTGGAAAATCCTATCATTAGATTTTTTTTAAAATACGATATTCTTGCTTAACTAACGTTTTTACATAGGGATTAAGCATTTAGAACGATATAATGTTTAAAATAAGGGCACTTTACTCTTGACATTTTACGGTTTTTTCAATTTTCTGAAAAATCCTATCATTAGATTTTTTTAAAAATACGATAATCTTGCATAACTAACGTTTCTACATAGGGATTAAGCATTTAGAACGAAATCTAATGTCAGAAAATGGCACTTTACTCTTGACATTTTTCGGTTTTTTCAATTTTCTGGAAAATCCTATCATTAGATTTTTTTAAAAATACGATATTCTTGCTTAACTAACGTTTTTACATAGGGATTAAGCATTTAGAACGAAATCTAATGTAGGAAAATGGTACTTTACTCTTGATCGGTACGTTGGGACTTTGAAAATATTCGGGCGTTCCAATCGCTCGTCTGTTGCATCATAGCGCGTCTCGGCGCAATCGACCGATTCGCTCGACCCATTATTTTCGATTTACGGCTAAAATAAATTTTTCTCATTTTATTCAATAACATATTCTTGCTTAGATAACTTTTTTACATAGGGATTAAGCATTTAGAACGATACATTGTTTAAAATAAGGGCACTTTACTCTTGACATTTTACGGTTTTTTCAATTTTCTGAAAAATCCTATCATTAGATTTTTTTAAAAATACGATAATCTTGCTTAACTAACGTTTCTACATAGGGATTAAGCATTTAGAACGAAATCTAATGTCAGAAAATGGCACTTTACTCTTGACATTTTTCGGTTTTTTCAATTTTCTGGAAAATCCTATCATTAGATTTTTTTTAAAATACGATATTCTTGCTTAACTAACGTTTTTACATAGGGATTAAGCATTTAGAACGAAATCTAATGTAGGAAAATGGTACTTTACTCTTGACCGGTACGTTGGGACTTTGAAAATATTCGGGCGTTCCAATCGCTCGTCTGTTGCATCATAGCGCGTCTCGGCGCAATCGACCGATTCGCTCGACCCATTATTTTCGATTTACGGCTAAAATAAATTTTTCTCATTTTATTCAATAACATATTCTTGCTTAGATAACTTTTTTACATAGGGATTAAGCATTTAGAACGATATAATGTTTAAAATAAGGGCACTTTACTCTTGACATTTTACGGTTTTTTCAATTTTCTGAAAAATCCTATCATTAGATTTTTTTAAAAATACGATAATCTTGCATAACTAACGTTTCTACATAGGGATTAAGCATTTAGAACGAAATCTAATGTCAGAAAATGGCACTTTACTCTTGACATTTTTCGGTTTTTTCAATTTTCTGGAAAATCCTATCATTAGATTTTTTTTAAAATACGATATTCTTGCTTAACTAACGTTTTTACATAGGGATTAAGCATTTAGAACGAAATCTAATGTAGGAAAATGGTACTTTACTCTTGATCGGTACGTTGGGACTTTGAAAATATTCGGGCGTTCCAATCGCTCGTCTGTTGCATCATAGCGCGTCTCGGCGCAATCGACCGATTCGCTCGACCCATTATTTTCGATTTACGGCTAAAATTAATTTTTCTCATTTTATTCAATAACATATTCTTGCTTAGATAACTTTTTTACATAGGGATTAAGCATTTAGAACGATATAATGTTTAAAATAAGGGCACTTTACTCTTGACATTTTACGGTTTTTTCAATTTTCTGAAAAATCCTACCATTAGATTTTTTTAAAAATACGATAATCTTGCTTAACTAACGTTTCTACATAGGGATTAAGCATTTAGAACGAAATCTAATGTCAGAAAATGGCACTTTACTCTTGACATTTTTCGGTTTTTTCAATTTTCTGGAAAATCCTATCATTAGATTTTTTTTAAAATACGATATTCTTGCTTAACTAACGTTTTTACATAGGGATTAAGCATTTAGAACGAAATCTAATGTAGGAAAATGGTACTTTACTCTTGACCGGTACGTTGGGACTTTGAAAGTATTCGGGCGTTCCAATCGCTCGTCTGTTGCATCATAGCGCGTCTCGGCGCAATCGACCGATTCGCTCGACCCATTATTTTCGATTTACGGCTAAAATAAATTTTTCTCATTTTATTCAATAACATATTCTTGCTTAGATAACTTTTTTACATAGGGATTAAGCATTTAGAACGATATAATGTTTAAAATAAGGGCACTTTACTCTTGACATTTTACGGTTTTTTCAATTTTCTGAAAAATCCTATCATTAGATTTTTTTAAAAATACGATAATCTTGCATAACTAACGTTTCTACATAGGGATTAAGCATTTAGAACGAAATCTAATGTCAGAAAATGGCACTTTACTCTTGACATTTTTCGGTTTTTTCAATTTTCTGGAAAATCCTATCATTAGATTTTTTTAAAAATACGATATTCTTGCTTAACTAACGTTTTTACATAGGGATTAAGCATTTAGAACGAAATCTAATGTAGGAAAATGGTACTTTACTCTTGATCGGTACGTTGGGACTTTGAAAATATTCGGGCGTTCCAATCGCTCGTCTGTTGCATCATAGCGCGTCTCGGCGCAATCGACCGATTCGCTCGACCCATTATTTTCGATTTACGGCTAAAATAAATTTTTCTCATTTTATTCAATAACATATTCTTGCTTAGATAACTTTTTTACATAGGGATTAAGCATTTAGAACGATATAATGTTTAAAATAAGGGCACTTTACTCTTGACATTTTACGGTTTTTTCAATTTTCTGAAAAATCCTATCATTAGATTTTTTTAAAAATACGATAATCTTGCATAACTAACGTTTCTACATAGGGATTAAGCATTTAGAACGAAATCTAATGTCAGAAAATGGCACTTTACTCTTGACATTTTTCGGTTTTTTCAATTTTCTGGAAAATCCTATCATTAGATTTTTTTAAAAATACGATATTCTTGCTTAACTAACGTTTTTACATAGGGATTAAGCATTTAGAACGAAATCTAATGTAGGAAAATGGTACTTTACTCTTGATCGGTACGTTGGGACCTTGAAAATATTCGGGCGTTCCAATCGCTCGTCTGTTGCATCATAGCGCGTCTCGGCGCAATCGACCGATTCGCTCGATCCATTATTTTCGATTTACGGCTAAAATAAATTTTTCTAATTTTTTTCAATAACATATTCCTGCTAAAATAACTTTTTTACATAGGGATTAAGCATTTAGAACGATACATTGTTTAAAATAAGGGCACTTTACTCTTGACATTTTACGGTTTTTTCAATTTTCTGAAAAATCCTATCATTAGATTTTTTTAAAAATACGATAATCTTGCTTAACTAACGTTTCTACATAGGGATTAAGCATTTAGAACGAAATCTAATGTCAGAAAATGGCACTTTACTCTTGACATTTTTCGGTTTTTTCAATTTTCTGGAAAATCCTATCATTAGATTTTTTTAAAAATACGATATTCTTGCTTAACTAACGTTTTTACATAGGGATTAAGCATTTAGAACGAAATCTAATGTAGGAAAATGGTACTTTACTCTTGATCGGTACGTTGGGACTTTGAAAATATTCGGGCGTTCCAATCGCTCGTCTGTTGCATCATAGCGCGTCTCGGCGCAATCGACCGATTCGCTCGACCCATTATTTTCGATTTACGGCTAAAATAAATTTTTCTCATTTTATTCAATAACATATTCTTGCTTAGATAACTTTTTTACATAGGGATTAAGCATTTAGAACGATACATTGTTTAAAATAAGGGCACTTTACTCTTGACATTTTACGGTTTTTTCAATTTTCTGAAAAATCCTATCATTAGATTTTTTTAAAAATACGATAATCTTGCTTAACTAACGTTTCTACATAGGGATTAAGCATTTAGAACGAAATCTAATGTCAGAAAATGGCACTTTACTCTTGACATTTTTCGGTTTTTTCAATTTTCTGGAAAATCCTATCATTAGATTTTTTTTAAAATACGATATTCTTGCTTAACTAACGTTTTTACATAGGGATTAAGCATTTAGAACGAAATCTAATGTAGGAAAATGGTACTTTACTCTTGACCGGTACGTTGGGACTTTGAAAATATTCGGGCGTTCCAATCGCTCGTCTGTTGCATCATAGCGCGTCTCGGCGCAATCGACCGATTCGCTCGACCCATTATTTTCGATTTACGGCTAAAATAAATTTTTCTCATTTTATTCAATAACATATTCTTGCTTAGATAACTTTTTTACATAGGGATTAAGCATTTAGAACGATATAATGTTTAAAATAAGGGCACTTTACTCTTGACATTTTACGGTTTTTTCAATTTTCTGAAAAATCCTACCATTAGATTTTTTTAAAAATACGATATTCTTGCTTAACTAACGTTTCTACATAGGGATTAAGCATTTAGAACGAAATCTAATGTCAGAAAATGGCACTTTACTCTTGACATTTTTCGGTTTTTTCAATTTTCTGGAAAATCCTATCATTAGATTTTTTTAAAAATACGATATTCTTGCTTAACTAACGTTTTTACATAGGGATTAAGCATTTAGAACGAAATCTAATGTAGGAAAATGGTACTTTACTCTTGATCGGTACGTTGGGACTTTGAAAATATTCGGGCGTTCCAATCGCTCGTCTGTTGCATCATAGCGCGTCTCGGCGCAATCGACCGATTCGCTCGACCCATTATTTTCGATTTACGGCTAAAATAAATTTTTCTCATTTTATTCAATAACATATTCTTGCTTAGATAACTTTTTTACATAGGGATTAAGCATTTAGAACGATATAATGTTTAAAATAAGGGCACTTTACTCTTGACATTTTACGGTTTTTTCAATTTTCTGAAAAATCCTATCATTAGATTTTTTTAAAAATACGATAATCTTGCATAACTAACGTTTCTACATAGGGATTAAGCATTTAGAACGAAATCTAATGTCAGAAAATGGCACTTTACTCTTGACATTTTTCGGTTTTTTCAATTTTCTGGAAAATCCTATCATTAGATTTTTTTTAAAATACGATATTCTTGCTTAACTAACGTTTTTACATAGGGATTAAGCATTTAGAACGATATAATGTTTAAAATAAGGGCACTTTACTCTTGACATTTTACGGTTTTTTCAATTTTCTGAAAAATCCTATCATTAGATTTTTTTAAAAATACGATAATCTTGCATAACTAACGTTTCTACATAGGGATTAAGCATTTAGAACGAAATCTAATGTCAGAAAATGGCACTTTACTCTTGACATTTTTCGGTTTTTTCAATTTTCTGGAAAATCCTATCATTAGATTTTTTTAAAAATACGATATTCTTGCTTAACTAACGTTTTTACATAGGGATTAAGCATTTAGAACGAAATCTAATGTAGGAAAATGGTACTTTACTCTTGATCGGTACGTTGGGACTTTGAAAATATTCGGGCGTTCCAATCGCTCGTCTGTTGCATCATAGCGCGTCTCGGCGCAATCGACCGATTCGCTCGACCCATTATTTTCGATTTACGGCTAAAATAAATTTTTCTCATTTTATTCAATAACATATTCTTGCTTAGATAACTTTTTTACATAGGGATTAAGCATTTAGAACGATACATTGTTTAAAATAAGGGCACTTTACTCTTGACATTTTACGGTTTTTTCAATTTTCTGAAAAATCCTATCATTAGATTTTTTTAAAAATACGATAATCTTGCTTAACTAACGTTTCTACATAGGGATTAAGCATTTAGAACGAAATCTAATGTCAGAAAATGGCACTTTACTCTTGACATTTTTCGGTTTTTTCAATTTTCTGGAAAATCCTATCATTAGATTTTTTTTAAAATACGATATTCTTGCTTAACTAACGTTTTTACATAGGGATTAAGCATTTAGAACGAAATCTAATGTAGGAAAATGGTACTTTACTCTTGACCGGTACGTTGGGACTTTGAAAATATTCGGGCGTTCCAATCGCTCGTCTGTTGCATCATAGCGCGTCTCGGCGCAATCGACCGATTCGCTCGACCCATTATTTTCGATTTACGGCTAAAATAAATTTTTCTCATTTTATTCAATAACATATTCTTGCTTAGATAACTTTTTTACATAGGGATTAAGCATTTAGAACGATATAATGTTTAAAATAAGGGCACTTTACTCTTGACATTTTACGGTTTTTTCAATTTTCTGAAAAATCCTATCATTAGATTTTTTTAAAAATACGATAATCTTGCATAACTAACGTTTCTACATAGGGATTAAGCATTTAGAACGAAATCTAATGTCAGAAAATGGCACTTTACTCTTGACATTTTTCGGTTTTTTCAATTTTCTGGAAAATCCTATCATTAGATTTTTTTTAAAATACGATATTCTTGCTTAACTAACGTTTTTACATAGGGATTAAGCATTTAGAACGAAATCTAATGTAGGAAAATGGTACTTTACTCTTGATCGGTACGTTGGGACTTTGAAAATATTCGGGCGTTCCAATCGCTCGTCTGTTGCATCATAGCGCGTCTCGGCGCAATCGACCGATTCGCTCGACCCATTATTTTCGATTTACGGCTAAAATAAATTTTTCTCATTTTATTCAATAACATATTCTTGCTTAGATAACTTTTTTACATAGGGATTAAGCATTTAGAACGATATAATGTTTAAAATAAGGGCACTTTACTCTTGACATTTTACGGTTTTTTCAATTTTCTGAAAAATCCTACCATTAGATTTTTTTAAAAATACGATAATCTTGCTTAACTAACGTTTCTACATAGGGATTAAGCATTTAGAACGAAATCTAATGTCAGAAAATGGCACTTTACTCTTGACATTTTTCGGTTTTTTCAATTTTCTGGAAAATCCTATCATTAGATTTTTTTTAAAATACGATATTCTTGCTTAACTAACGTTTTTACATAGGGATTAAGCATTTAGAACGAAATCTAATGTAGGAAAATGGTACTTTACTCTTGACCGGTACGTTGGGACTTTGAAAGTATTCGGGCGTTCCAATCGCTCGTCTGTTGCATCATAGCGCGTCTCGGCGCAATCGACCGATTCGCTCGACCCATTATTTTCGATTTACGGCTAAAATAAATTTTTCTCATTTTATTCAATAACATATTCTTGCTTAGATAACTTTTTTACATAGGGATTAAGCATTTAGAACGATATAATGTTTAAAATAAGGGCACTTTACTCTTGACATTTTACGGTTTTTTCAATTTTCTGAAAAATCCTATCATTAGATTTTTTTAAAAATACGATAATCTTGCATAACTAACGTTTCTACATAGGGATTAAGCATTTAGAACGAAATCTAATGTCAGAAAATGGCACTTTACTCTTGACATTTTTCGGTTTTTTCAATTTTCTGGAAAATCCTATCATTAGATTTTTTTTAAAATACGATATTCTTGCTTAACTAACGTTTTTACATAGGGATTAAGCATTTAGAACGAAATCTAATGTAGGAAAATGGTACTTTACTCTTGATCGGTACGTTGGGACTTTGAAAATATTCGGGCGTTCCAATCGCTCGTCTGTTGCATCATAGCGCGTCTCGGCGCAATCGACCGATTCGCTCGACCCATTATTTTCGATTTACGGCTAAAATAAATTTTTCTCATTTTATTCAATAACATATTCTTGCTTAGATAACTTTTTTACATAGGGATTAAGCATTTAGAACGATACATTGTTTAAAATAAGGGCACTTTACTCTTGACATTTTACGGTTTTTTCAATTTTCTGAAAAATCCTATCATTAGATTTTTTTAAAAATACGATAATCTTGCTTAACTAACGTTTCTACATAGGGATTAAGCATTTAGAACGAAATCTAATGTCAGAAAATGGCACTTTACTCTTGACATTTTTCGGTTTTTTCAATTTTCTGGAAAATCCTATCATTAGATTTTTTTTAAAATACGATATTCTTGCTTAACTAACGTTTTTACATAGGGATTAAGCATTTAGAACGAAATCTAATGTAGGAAAATGGTACTTTACTCTTGACCGGTACGTTGGGACTTTGAAAATATTCGGGCGTTCCAATCGCTCGTCTGTTGCATCATAGCGCGTCTCGGCGCAATCGACCGATTCGCTCGACCCATTATTTTCGATTTACGGCTAAAATAAATTTTTCTCATTTTATTCAATAACATATTCTTGCTTAAATAACTTTTTTACATAGGGATTAAGCATTTAGAACGATACATTGTTTAAAATAATGGCACTTTACTCTTGACATTTTACGGTTTTTTCAATTTTCTGAAAAATCCTATCATTAGATTTTTTTAAAAATACGATATTCTTGCTTAACTAACGTTTCTACATAGGGATTAAGCATTTAGAACGAAATCTAATGTCAGAAAATGGCACTTTACTCTTGACATTTTTCGGTTTTTTCAATTTTCTGGAAAATCCTATCATTAGATTTTTTTTAAAATACGATATTCTTGCTTAACTAACGTTTTTACATAGGGATTAAGCATTTAGAACGAAATCTAATGTAGGAAAATGGTACTTTACTCTTGATCGGTACGTTGGGACTTTGAAAATATTCGGGCGTTCCAATCGCTCGTCTGTTGCATCATAGCGCGTCTCGGCGCAATCGACCGATTCGCTCGACCCATTATTTTCGATTTACGGCTAAAATAAATTTTTCTCATTTTATTCAATAACATATTCTTGCTTAGATAACTTTTTTACATAGGGATTAAGCATTTAGAACGATATAATGTTTAAAATAAGGGCACTTTACTCTTGACATTTTACGGTTTTTTCAATTTTCTGAAAAATCCTATCATTAGATTTTTTTAAAAATACGATAATCTTGCATAACTAACGTTTCTACATAGGGATTAAGCATTTAGAACGAAATCTAATGTCAGAAAATGGCACTTTACTCTTGACATTTTTCGGTTTTTTCAATTTTCTGGAAAATCCTATCATTAGATTTTTTTAAAAATACGATATTCTTGCTTAACTAACGTTTTTACATAGGGATTAAGCATTTAGAACGAAATCTAATGTAGGAAAATGGTACTTTACTCTTGATCGGTACGTTGGGACTTTGAAAATATTCGGGCGTTCCAATCGCTCGTCTGTTGCATCATAGCGCGTCTCGGCGCAATCGACCGATTCGCTCGATCCATTATTTTCGATTTACGGCTAAAATAAATTTTTCTAATTTTTTTCAATAACATATTCCTGCTAAAATAACTTTTTTACATAGGGATTAAGCATTTAGAACGATACATTGTTTAAAATAAGGGCACTTTACTCTTGACATTTTACGGTTTTTTCAATTTTCTGAAAAATCCTATCATTAGATTTTTTTAAAAATACGATAATCTTGCTTAACTAACGTTTCTACATAGGGATTAAGCATTTAGAACGAAATCTAATGTCAGAAAATGGCACTTTACTCTTGACATTTTTCGGTTTTTTCAATTTTCTGGAAAATCCTATCATTAGATTTTTTTAAAAATACGATATTCTTGCTTAACTAACGTTTTTACATAGGGATTAAGCATTTAGAACGAAATCTAATGTAGGAAAATGGTACTTTACTCTTGATCGGTACGTTGGGACTTTGAAAATATTCGGGCGTACGCGGCGCGCTCGGCGCTTCGAACAGCTCCGGTGTCCCCATTATTTTCGATTTACGGCTAAAATAAATTTTTCTAATATTTTTCAATAACATATTCCTCCTTAAATAACTTTTTTACATAGGGATTAAGCATTTAGAACGATACATTGTTTAAAATAAGGGCACTTTACTCTTGACATTTTACGGTTTTTTCAATTTTCTGAAAAATCCTATCATTAGATTTTTTTAAAAATACGATATTCTTGCTTAACTAACGTTTCTACATAGGGATTAAGCATTTAGAACGAAATCTAATGTCAGAAAATGGCACTTTACTCTTGACATTTTTCGGTTTTTTCAATTTTCTGGAAAATCCTATCATTAGATTTTTTTAAAAATACGATATTCTTGCTTAACTAACGTTTTTACATAGGGATTAAGCATTTAGAACGAAATCTAATGTAGGAAAATAGTACTTTACTCTTGATCGGTACGTTGGGACTTTGAAAATATTCGGGCGTTCCAATCGCTCGTCTGTTGCATCATAGCGCGTCTCGGCGCAATCGACCGATTCGCTCGATCCATTATTTTCGATTTACGGCTAAAATAAATTTTTCTAATTTTTTTCAATAACATATTCCTGCTAAAATAACTTTTTTACATAGGGATTAAGCATTTAGAACGATACATTGTTTAAAATAAGGGCACTTTACTCTTGACATTTTACGGTTTTTTCAATTTTCTGAAAAATCCTATCATTAGATTTTTTTAAAAATACGATAATCTTGCTTAACTAACGTTTCTACATAGGGATTAAGCATTTAGAACGAAATCTAATGTCAGAAAATGGCACTTTACTCTTGACATTTTTCGGTTTTTTCAATTTTCTGGAAAATCCTATCATTAGATTTTTTTTAAAATACGATATTCTTGCTTAACTAACGTTTTTACATAGGGATTAAGCATTTAGAACGAAATCTAATGTAGGAAAATGGTACTTTACTCTTGATCGGTACGTTGGGACTTTGAAAATATTCGGGCGTTCCAATCGCTCGTCTGTTGCATCATAGCGCGTCTCGGCGCAATCGACCGATTCGCTCGACCCATTATTTTCGATTTACGGCTAAAATAAATTTTTCTCATTTTATTCAATAACATATTCTTGCTTAGATAACTTTTTTACATAGGGATTAAGCATTTAGAACGATATAATGTTTAAAATAAGGGCACTTTACTCTTGACATTTTACGGTTTTTTCAATTTTCTGAAAAATCCTATCATTAGATTTTTTTAAAAATACGATAATCTTGCATAACTAACGTTTCTACATAGGGATTAAGCATTTAGAACGAAATCTAATGTCAGAAAATGGCACTTTACTCTTGACATTTTTCGGTTTTTTCAATTTTCTGGAAAATCCTATCATTAGATTTTTTTAAAAATACGATATTCTTGCTTAACTAACGTTTTTACATAGGGATTAAGCATTTAGAACGAAATCTAATGTAGGAAAATGGTACTTTACTCTTGATCGGTACGTTGGGACTTTGAAAATATTCGGGCGTTCCAATCGCTCGTCTGTTGCATCATAGCGCGTCTCGGCGCAATCGACCGATTCGCTCGATCCATTATTTTCGATTTACGGCTAAAATAAATTTTTCTAATTTTTTTCAATAACATATTCCTGCTAAAATAACTTTTTTACATAGGGATTAAGCATTTAGAACGATACATTGTTTAAAATAAGGGCACTTTACTCTTGACATTTTACGGTTTTTTCAATTTTCTGAAAAATCCTATCATTAGATTTTTTTAAAAATACGATAATCTTGCTTAACTAACGTTTCTACATAGGGATTAAGCATTTAGAACGAAATCTAATGTCAGAAAATGGCACTTTACTCTTGACATTTTTCGGTTTTTTCAATTTTCTGGAAAATCCTATCATTAGATTTTTTTAAAAATACGATATTCTTGCTTAACTAACGTTTTTACATAGGGATTAAGCATTTAGAACGAAATCTAATGTAGGAAAATGGTACTTTACTCTTGATCGGTACGTTGGGACTTTGAAAATATTCGGGCGTTCCAATCGCTCGTCTGTTGCATCATAGCGCGTCTCGGCGCAATCGACCGATTCGCTCGATCCATTATTTTCGATTTACGGCTAAAATAAATTTTTCTAATTTTTTTCAATAACATATTCCTGCTAAAATAACTTTTTTACATAGGGATTAAGCATTTAGAACGATACATTGTTTAAAATAAGGGCACTTTACTCTTGACATTTTACGGTTTTTTCAATTTTCTGAAAAATCCTATCATTAGATTTTTTTAAAAATACGATAATCTTGCTTAACTAACGTTTCTACATAGGGATTAAGCATTTAGAACGAAATCTAATGTCAGAAAATGGCACTTTACTCTTGACATTTTTCGGTTTTTTCAATTTTCTGGAAAATCCTATCATTAGATTTTTTTAAAAATACGATATTCTTGCTTAACTAACGTTTTTACATAGGGATTAAGCATTTAGAACGAAATCTAATGTAGGAAAATGGTACTTTACTCTTGATCGGTACGTTGGGACTTTGAAAATATTCGGGCGTTCCAATCGCTCGTCTGTTGCATCATAGCGCGTCTCGGCGCAATCGACCGATTCGCTCGACCCATTATTTTCGATTTACGGCTAAAATAAATTTTTCTCATTTTATTCAATAACATATTCTTGCTTAGATAACTTTTTTACATAGGGATTAAGCATTTAGAACGATACATTGTTTAAAATAAGGGCACTTTACTCTTGACATTTTACGGTTTTTTCAATTTTCTGAAAAATCCTATCATTAGATTTTTTTAAAAATACGATAATCTTGCTTAACTAACGTTTCTACATAGGGATTAAGCATTTAGAACGAAATCTAATGTCAGAAAATGGCACTTTACTCTTGACATTTTTCGGTTTTTTCAATTTTCTGGAAAATCCTATCATTAGATTTTTTTTAAAATACGATATTCTTGCTTAACTAACGTTTTTACATAGGGATTAAGCATTTAGAACGAAATCTAATGTAGGAAAATGGTACTTTACTCTTGACCGGTACGTTGGGACTTTGAAAGTATTCGGGCGTTCCAATCGCTCGTCTGTTGCATCATAGCGCGTCTCGGCGCAATCGACCGATTCGCTCGACCCATTATTTTCGATTTACGGCTAAAATAAATTTTTCTCATTTTATTCAATAACATATTCTTGCTTAGATAACTTTTTTACATAGGGATTAAGCATTTAGAACGATATAATGTTTAAAATAAGGGCACTTTACTCTTGACATTTTACGGTTTTTTCAATTTTCTGAAAAATCCTATCATTAGATTTTTTTAAAAATACGATAATCTTGCATAACTAACGTTTCTACATAGGGATTAAGCATTTAGAACGAAATCTAATGTCAGAAAATGGCACTTTACTCTTGACATTTTTCGGTTTTTTCAATTTTCTGGAAAATCCTATCATTAGATTTTTTTAAAAATACGATATTCTTGCTTAACTAACGTTTTTACATAGGGATTAAGCATTTAGAACGAAATCTAATGTAGGAAAATGGTACTTTACTCTTGACCGGTACGTTGGGACTTTGAAAATATTCGGGCGTTCCAATCGCTCGTCTGTTGCATCATAGCGCGTCTCGGCGCAATCGACCGATTCGCTCGACCCATTATTTTCGATTTACGGCTAAAATAAATTTTTCTCATTTTATTCAATAACATATTCTTGCTTAGATAACTTTTTTACATAGGGATTAAGCATTTAGAACGATATAATGTTTAAAATAAGGGCACTTTACTCTTGACATTTTACGGTTTTTTCAATTTTCTGAAAAATCCTATCATTAGATTTTTTTAAAAATACGATAATCTTGCATAACTAACGTTTCTACATAGGGATTAAGCATTTAGAACGAAATCTAATGTCAGAAAATGGCACTTTACTCTTGACATTTTTCGGTTTTTTCAATTTTCTGGAAAATCCTATCATTAGATTTTTTTTAAAATACGATATTCTTGCTTAACTAACGTTTTTACATAGGGATTAAGCATTTAGAACGAAATCTAATGTAGGAAAATGGTACTTTACTCTTGACCGGTACGTTGGGACTTTGAAAGTATTCGGGCGTTCCAATCGCTCGTCTGTTGCATCATAGCGCGTCTCGGCGCAATCGACCGATTCGCTCGACCCATTATTTTCGATTTACGGCTAAAATAAATTTTTCTCATTTTATTCAATAACATATTCTTGCTTAGATAACTTTTTTACATAGGGATTAAGCATTTAGAACGATATAATGTTTAAAATAAGGGCACTTTACTCTTGACATTTTACGGTTTTTTCAATTTTCTGAAAAATCCTATCATTAGATTTTTTTAAAAATACGATAATCTTGCATAACTAACGTTTCTACATAGGGATTAAGCATTTAGAACGAAATCTAATGTCAGAAAATGGCACTTTACTCTTGACATTTTTCGGTTTTTTCAATTTTCTGGAAAATCCTATCATTAGATTTTTTTAAAAATACGATATTCTTGCTTAACTAACGTTTTTACATAGGGATTAAGCATTTAGAACGAAATCTAATGTAGGAAAATGGTACTTTACTCTTGATCGGTACGTTGGGACTTTGAAAATATTCGGGCGTTCCAATCGCTCGTCTGTTGCATCATAGCGCGTCTCGGCGCAATCGACCGATTCGCTCGACCCATTATTTTCGATTTACGGCTAAAATAAATTTTTCTCATTTTATTCAATAACATATTCTTGCTTAGATAACTTTTTTACATAGGGATTAAGCATTTAGAACGATACATTGTTTAAAATAAGGGCACTTTACTCTTGACATTTTACGGTTTTTTCAATTTTCTGAAAAATCCTATCATTAGATTTTTTTAAAAATACGATAATCTTGCTTAACTAACGTTTCTACATAGGGATTAAGCATTTAGAACGAAATCTAATGTCAGAAAATGGCACTTTACTCTTGACATTTTTCGGTTTTTTCAATTTTCTGGAAAATCCTATCATTAGATTTTTTTTAAAATACGATATTCTTGCTTAACTAACGTTTTTACATAGGGATTAAGCATTTAGAACGAAATCTAATGTAGGAAAATGGTACTTTACTCTTGACCGGTACGTTGGGACTTTGAAAATATTCGGGCGTTCCAATCGCTCGTCTGTTGCATCATAGCGCGTCTCGGCGCAATCGACCGATTCGCTCGACCCATTATTTTCGATTTACGGCTAAAATAAATTTTTCTCATTTTATTCAATAACATATTCTTGCTTAGATAACTTTTTTACATAGGGATTAAGCATTTAGAACGATATAATGTTTAAAATAAGGGCACTTTACTCTTGACATTTTACGGTTTTTTCAATTTTCTGAAAAATCCTATCATTAGATTTTTTTAAAAATACGATAATCTTGCATAACTAACGTTTCTACATAGGGATTAAGCATTTAGAACGAAATCTAATGTCAGAAAATGGCACTTTACTCTTGACATTTTTCGGTTTTTTCAATTTTCTGGAAAATCCTATCATTAGATTTTTTTTAAAATACGATATTCTTGCTTAACTAACGTTTTTACATAGGGATTAAGCATTTAGAACGAAATCTAATGTAGGAAAATGGTACTTTACTCTTGATCGGTACGTTGGGACTTTGAAAATATTCGGGCGTTCCAATCGCTCGTCTGTTGCATCATAGCGCGTCTCGGCGCAATCGACCGATTCGCTCGATCCATTATTTTCGATTTACGGCTAAAATAAATTTTTCTAATTTTTTTCAATAACATATTCCTGCTAAAATAACTTTTTTACATAGGGATTAAGCATTTAGAACGATACATTGTTTAAAATAAGGGCACTTTACTCTTGACATTTTACGGTTTTTTCAATTTTCTGAAAAATCCTATCATTAGATTTTTTTAAAAATACGATAATCTTGCATAACTAACGTTTCTACATAGGGATTAAGCATTTAGAACGAAATCTAATGTCAGAAAATGGCACTTTACTCTTGACATTTTTCGGTTTTTTCAATTTTCTGGAAAATCCTATCATTAGATTTTTTTAAAAATACGATATTCTTGCTTAACTAACGTTTTTACATAGGGATTAAGCATTTAGAACGAAATCTAATGTAGGAAAATGGTACTTTACTCTTGATCGGTACGTTGGGACTTTGAAAATATTCGGGCGTTCCAATCGCTCGTCTGTTGCATCATAGCGCGTCTCGGCGCAATCGACCGATTCGCTCGACCCATTATTTTCGATTTACGGCTAAAATAAATTTTTCTCATTTTATTCAATAACATATTCTTGCTTAGATAACTTTTTTACATAGGGATTAAGCATTTAGAACGATATAATGTTTAAAATAAGGGCACTTTACTCTTGACATTTTACGGTTTTTTCAATTTTCTGAAAAATCCTACCATTAGATTTTTTTAAAAATACGATAATCTTGCTTAACTAACGTTTCTACATAGGGATTAAGCATTTAGAACGAAATCTAATGTCAGAAAATGGCACTTTACTCTTGACATTTTTCGGTTTTTTCAATTTTCTGGAAAATCCTATCATTAGATTTTTTTTAAAATACGATATTCTTGCTTAACTAACGTTTTTACATAGGGATTAAGCATTTAGAACGAAATCTAATGTAGGAAAATGGTACTTTACTCTTGACCGGTACGTTGGGACTTTGAAAGTATTCGGGCGTTCCAATCGCTCGTCTGTTGCATCATAGCGCGTCTCGGCGCAATCGACCGATTCGCTCGACCCATTATTTTCGATTTACGGCTAAAATAAATTTTTCTCATTTTATTCAATAACATATTCTTGCTTAGATAACTTTTTTACATAGGGATTAAGCATTTAGAACGATATAATGTTTAAAATAAGGGCACTTTACTCTTGACATTTTACGGTTTTTTCAATTTTCTGAAAAATCCTATCATTAGATTTTTTTAAAAATACGATAATCTTGCATAACTAACGTTTCTACATAGGGATTAAGCATTTAGAACGAAATCTAATGTCAGAAAATGGCACTTTACTCTTGACATTTTTCGGTTTTTTCAATTTTCTGGAAAATCCTATCATTAGATTTTTTTAAAAATACGATATTCTTGCTTAACTAACGTTTTTACATAGGGATTAAGCATTTAGAACGAAATCTAATGTAGGAAAATGGTACTTTACTCTTGATCGGTACGTTGGGACTTTGAAAATATTCGGGCGTTCCAATCGCTCGTCTGTTGCATCATAGCGCGTCTCGGCGCAATCGACCGATTCGCTCGACCCATTATTTTCGATTTACGGCTAAAATAAATTTTTCTCATTTTATTCAATAACATATTCTTGCTTAGATAACTTTTTTACATAGGGATTAAGCATTTAGAACGATACATTGTTTAAAATAAGGGCACTTTACTCTTGACATTTTACGGTTTTTTCAATTTTCTGAAAAATCCTATCATTAGATTTTTTTAAAAATACGATAATCTTGCTTAACTAACGTTTCTACATAGGGATTAAGCATTTAGAACGAAATCTAATGTCAGAAAATGGCACTTTACTCTTGACATTTTTCGGTTTTTTCAATTTTCTGGAAAATCCTATCATTAGATTTTTTTTAAAATACGATATTCTTGCTTAACTAACGTTTTTACATAGGGATTAAGCATTTAGAACGAAATCTAATGTAGGAAAATGGTACTTTACTCTTGACCGGTACGTTGGGACTTTGAAAATATTCGGGCGTTCCAATCGCTCGTCTGTTGCATCATAGCGCGTCTCGGCGCAATCGACCGATTCGCTCGACCCATTATTTTCGATTTACGGCTAAAATAAATTTTTCTCATTTTATTCAATAACATATTCTTGCTTAGATAACTTTTTTACATAGGGATTAAGCATTTAGAACGATATAATGTTTAAAATAAGGGCACTTTACTCTTGACATTTTACGGTTTTTTCAATTTTCTGAAAAATCCTATCATTAGATTTTTTTAAAAATACGATAATCTTGCATAACTAACGTTTCTACATAGGGATTAAGCATTTAGAACGAAATCTAATGTCAGAAAATGGCACTTTACTCTTGACATTTTTCGGTTTTTTCAATTTTCTGGAAAATCCTATCATTAGATTTTTTTTAAAATACGATATTCTTGCTTAACTAACGTTTTTACATAGGGATTAAGCATTTAGAACGAAATCTAATGTAGGAAAATGGTACTTTACTCTTGATCGGTACGTTGGGACTTTGAAAATATTCGGGCGTTCCAATCGCTCGTCTGTTGCATCATAGCGCGTCTCGGCGCAATCGACCGATTCGCTCGACCCATTATTTTCGATTTACGGCTAAAATAAATTTTTCTCATTTTATTCAATAACATATTCTTGCTTAGATAACTTTTTTACATAGGGATTAAGCATTTAGAACGATATAATGTTTAAAATAAGGGCACTTTACTCTTGACATTTTTCGGTTTTTTCAATTTTCTGGGAAATCCTATCATTAGATTTTTTTAAAAATACGATATTCTTGCTTAACTAACGTTTTTACATAGGGATTAAGCATTTAGAACGAAATCTAAAGTAGGAAAATGGCACTTTACTCTTGACATTTTTCGGTTTTTTCAATTTTCTGGAAAATCCTATCATTAGATTTTTTTAAAAATACGATATTCTTGCTTAACTAACGTTTTTACATAGGGATTAAGCATTTAGAACGAAATCTAATGTAGGAAAATGGTACTTTACTCTTGACCGGTACGTTGGGACTTTGAAAATATTCGGGCGTTCCAATCGCTCGTCTGTTGCATCATAGCGCGTCTCGGCGCAATCGACCGATTCGCTCGACCCATTATTTTCGATTTACGGCTAAAATAAATTTTTCTCATTTTATTCAATAACATATTCTTGCTTAGATAACTTTTTTACATAGGGATTAAGCATTTAGAACGATATAATGTTTAAAATAAGGGCACTTTACTCTTGACATTTTACGGTTTTTTCAATTTTCTGAAAAATCCTATCATTAGATTTTTTTAAAAATACGATAATCTTGCATAACTAACGTTTCTACATAGGGATTAAGCATTTAGAACGAAATCTAATGTCAGAAAATGGCACTTTACTCTTGACATTTTTCGGTTTTTTCAATTTTCTGGAAAATCCTATCATTAGATTTTTTTTAAAATACGATATTCTTGCTTAACTAACGTTTTTACATAGGGATTAAGCATTTAGAACGAAATCTAATGTAGGAAAATGGTACTTTACTCTTGATCGGTACGTTGGGACTTTGAAAATATTCGGGCGTTCCAATCGCTCGTCTGTTGCATCATAGCGCGTCTCGGCGCAATCGACCGATTCGCTCGACCCATTATTTTCGATTTACGGCTAAAATAAATTTTTCTCATTTTATTCAATAACATATTCTTGCTTAGATAACTTTTTTACATAGGGATTAAGCATTTAGAACGATATAATGTTTAAAATAAGGGCACTTTACTCTTGACATTTTACGGTTTTTTCAATTTTCTGAAAAATCCTATCATTAGATTTTTTTAAAAATACGATATTCTTGCTTAACTAACGTTTCTACATAGGGATTAAGCATTTAGAACGAAATCTAATGTCAGAAAATGGCACTTTACTCTTGACATTTTTCGGTTTTTTCAATTTTCTGGGAAATCCTATCATTAGATTTTTTTAAAAATACGATATTCTTGCTTAACTAACGTTTTTACATAGGGATTAAGCATTTAGAACGAAATCTAATGTAGGAAAATGGTACTTTACTCTTGATCGGTACGTTGGGACTTTGAAAATATTCGGGCGTACGCGGCGCGCTCGGCGCTTCGAACAGCTCCGGTGTCCCCATTATTTTCGATTTACGGCTAAAATAAATTTTTCTAATATTTTTCAATAACATATTCCTCCTTAAATAACTTTTTTACATAGGGATTAAGCATTTAGAACGATACATTGTTTAAAATAAGGGCACTTTACTCTTGACATTTTACGGTTTTTTCAATTTTCTGAAAAATCCTATCATTAGATTTTTTTAAAAATACGATATTCTTGCTTAACTAACGTTTCTACATAGGGATTAAGCATTTAGAACGAAATCTAATGTCAGAAAATGGCACTTTACTCTTGACATTTTTCGGTTTTTTCAATTTTCTGGAAAATCCTATCATTAGATTTTTTTAAAAATACGATATTCTTGCTTAACTAACGTTTTTACATAGGGATTAAGCATTTAGAACGAAATCTAATGTAGGAAAATGGTACTTTACTCTTGATCGGTACGTTGGGACTTTGAAAATATTCGGGCGTTCCAATCGCTCGTCTGTTGCATCATAGCGCGTCTCGGCGCAATCGACCGATTCGCTCGACCCATTATTTTCGATTTACGGCTAAAATAAATTTTTCTCATTTTATTCAATAACATATTCTTGCTTAGATAACTTTTTTACATAGGGATTAAGCATTTAGAACGATATAATGTTTAAAATAAGGGCACTTTACTCTTGACATTTTACGGTTTTTTCAATTTTCTGAAAAATCCTATCATTAGATTTTTTTAAAAATACGATAATCTTGCATAACTAACGTTTCTACATAGGGATTAAGCATTTAGAACGAAATCTAATGTCAGAAAATGGCACTTTACTCTTGACATTTTTCGGTTTTTTCAATTTTCTGGAAAATCCTATCATTAGATTTTTTTAAAAATACGATATTCTTGCTTAACTAACGTTTTTACATAGGGATTAAGCATTTAGAACGAAATCTAATGTAGGAAAATGGTACTTTACTCTTGATCGGTACGTTGGGACTTTGAAAATATTCGGGCGTTCCAATCGCTCGTCTGTTGCATCATAGCGCGTCTCGGCGCAATCGACCGATTCGCTCGACCCATTATTTTCGATTTACGGCTAAAATAAATTTTTCTCATTTTATTCAATAACATATTCTTGCTTAGATAACTTTTTTACATAGGGATTAAGCATTTAGAACGATATAATGTTTAAAATAAGGGCACTTTACTCTTGACATTTTACGGTTTTTTCAATTTTCTGAAAAATCCTATCATTAGATTTTTTTAAAAATACGATAATCTTGCATAACTAACGTTTCTACATAGGGATTAAGCATTTAGAACGAAATCTAATGTCAGAAAATGGCACTTTACTCTTGACATTTTTCGGTTTTTTCAATTTTCTGGAAAATCCTATCATTAGATTTTTTTAAAAATACGATATTCTTGCTTAACTAACGTTTTTACATAGGGATTAAGCATTTAGAACGAAATCTAATGTAGGAAAATGGCACTTTACTCTTGACATTTTTCGGTTTTTTCAATTTTCTGGAAAATCCTATCATTAGATTTTTTTAAAAATACGATATTCTTGCTTAACTAACGTTTTTACATAGGGATTAAGCATTTAGAACGAAATCTAATGTAGGAAAATGGTACTTTACTCTTGATCGGTACGTTGGGACTTTGAAAATATTCGGGCGTTCCAATCGCTCGTCTGTTGCATCATAGCGCGTCTCGGCGCAATCGACCGATTCGCTCGACCCATTATTTTCGATTTACGGCTAAAATAAATTTTTCTCATTTTATTCAATAACATATTCTTGCTTAGATAACTTTTTTACATAGGGATTAAGCATTTAGAACGATATAATGTTTAAAATAAGGGCACTTTACTCTTGACATTTTACGGTTTTTTCAATTTTCTGAAAAATCCTATCATTAGATTTTTTTAAAAATACGATATTCTTGCTTAACTAACGTTTCTACATAGGGATTAAGCATTTAGAACGAAATCTAATGTCAGAAAATGGCACTTTACTCTTGACATTTTTCGGTTTTTTCAATTTTCTGGGAAATCCTATCATTAGATTTTTTTAAAAATACGATATTCTTGCTTAACTAACGTTTTTACATAGGGATTAAGCATTTAGAACGAAATCTAATGTAGGAAAATGGTACTTTACTCTTGATCGGTACGTTGGGACTTTGAAAATATTCGGGCGTACGCGGCGCGCTCGGCGCTTCGAACAGCTCCGGTGTCCCCATTATTTTCGATTTACGGCTAAAATAAATTTTTCTAATATTTTTCAATAACATATTCCTCCTTAAATAACTTTTTTACATAGGGATTAAGCATTTAGAACGATACATTGTTTAAAATAAGGGCACTTTACTCTTGACATTTTACGGTTTTTTCAATTTTCTGAAAAATCCTATCATTAGATTTTTTTAAAAATACGATATTCTTGCTTAACTAACGTTTCTACATAGGGATTAAGCATTTAGAACGAAATCTAATGTCAGAAAATGGCACTTTACTCTTGACATTTTTCGGTTTTTTCAATTTTCTGGAAAATCCTATCATTAGATTTTTTTAAAAATACGATATTCTTGCTTAACTAACGTTTTTACATAGGGATTAAGCATTTAGAACGAAATCTAATGTAGGAAAATGGTACTTTACTCTTGATCGGTACGTTGGGACTTTGAAAATATTCGGGCGTTCCAATCGCTCGTCTGTTGCATCATAGCGCGTCTCGGCGCAATCGACCGATTCGCTCGATCCATTATTTTCGATTTACGGCTAAAATAAATTTTTCTAATTTTTTTCAATAACATATTCCTGCTAAAATAACTTTTTTACATAGGGATTAAGCATTTAGAACGATACATTGTTTAAAATAAGGGCACTTTACTCTTGACATTTTACGGTTTTTTCAATTTTCTGAAAAATCCTATCATTAGATTTTTTTAAAAATACGATAATCTTGCTTAACTAACGTTTCTACATAGGGATTAAGCATTTAGAACGAAATCTAATGTCAGAAAATGGCACTTTACTCTTGACATTTTTCGGTTTTTTCAATTTTCTGGAAAATCCTATCATTAGATTTTTTTTAAAATACGATATTCTTGCTTAACTAACGTTTTTACATAGGGATTAAGCATTTAGAACGAAATCTAATGTAGGAAAATGGTACTTTACTCTTGATCGGTACGTTGGGACTTTGAAAATATTCGGGCGTTCCAATCGCTCGTCTGTTGCATCATAGCGCGTCTCGGCGCAATCGACCGATTCGCTCGACCCATTATTTTCGATTTACGGCTAAAATAAATTTTTCTCATTTTATTCAATAACATATTCTTGCTTAGATAACTTTTTTACATAGGGATTAAGCATTTAGAACGATATAATGTTTAAAATAAGGGCACTTTACTCTTGACATTTTACGGTTTTTTCAATTTTCTGAAAAATCCTATCATTAGATTTTTTTAAAAATACGATAATCTTGCATAACTAACGTTTCTACATAGGGATTAAGCATTTAGAACGAAATCTAATGTCAGAAAATGGCACTTTACTCTTGACATTTTTCGGTTTTTTCAATTTTCTGGAAAATCCTATCATTAGATTTTTTTAAAAATACGATATTCTTGCTTAACTAACGTTTTTACATAGGGATTAAGCATTTAGAACGAAATCTAATGTAGGAAAATGGTACTTTACTCTTGATCGGTACGTTGGGACTTTGAAAATATTCGGGCGTTCCAATCGCTCGTCTGTTGCATCATAGCGCGTCTCGGCGCAATCGACCGATTCGCTCGATCCATTATTTTCGATTTACGGCTAAAATAAATTTTTCTAATTTTTTTCAATAACATATTCCTGCTAAAATAACTTTTTTACATAGGGATTAAGCATTTAGAACGATACATTGTTTAAAATAAGGGCACTTTACTCTTGACATTTTACGGTTTTTTCAATTTTCTGAAAAATCCTATCATTAGATTTTTTTAAAAATACGATAATCTTGCTTAACTAACGTTTCTACATAGGGATTAAGCATTTAGAACGAAATCTAATGTCAGAAAATGGCACTTTACTCTTGACATTTTTCGGTTTTTTCAATTTTCTGGAAAATCCTATCATTAGATTTTTTTAAAAATACGATATTCTTGCTTAACTAACGTTTTTACATAGGGATTAAGCATTTAGAACGAAATCTAATGTAGGAAAATGGTACTTTACTCTTGATCGGTACGTTGGGACTTTGAAAATATTCGGGCGTACGCGGCGCGCTCGGCGCTTCGAACAGCTCCGGTGTCCCCATTATTTTCGATTTACGGCTAAAATAAATTTTTCTAATATTTTTCAATAACATATTCCTCCTTAAATAACTTTTTTACATAGGGATTAAGCATTTAGAACGATACATTGTTTAAAATAAGGGCACTTTACTCTTGACATTTTACGGTTTTTTCAATTTTCTGAAAAATCCTATCATTAGATTTTTTTAAAAATACGATATTCTTGCTTAACTAACGTTTCTACATAGGGATTAAGCATTTAGAACGAAATCTAATGTCAGAAAATGGCACTTTACTCTTGACATTTTTCGGTTTTTTCAATTTTCTGGAAAATCCTATCATTAGATTTTTTTAAAAATACGATATTCTTGCTTAACTAACGTTTTTACATAGGGATTAAGCATTTAGAACGAAATCTAATGTAGGAAAATGGTACTTTACTCTTGATCGGTACGTTGGGACTTTGAAAATATTCGGGCGTTCCAATCGCTCGTCTGTTGCATCATAGCGCGTCTCGGCGCAATCGACCGATTCGCTCGATCCATTATTTTCGATTTACGGCTAAAATAAATTTTTCTAATTTTTTTCAATAACATATTCCTGCTAAAATAACTTTTTTACATAGGGATTAAGCATTTAGAACGATACATTGTTTAAAATAAGGGCACTTTACTCTTGACATTTTACGGTTTTTTCAATTTTCTGAAAAATCCTATCATTAGATTTTTTTAAAAATACGATAATCTTGCTTAACTAACGTTTCTACATAGGGATTAAGCATTTAGAACGAAATCTAATGTCAGAAAATGGCACTTTACTCTTGACATTTTTCGGTTTTTTCAATTTTCTGGAAAATCCTATCATTAGATTTTTTTTAAAATACGATATTCTTGCTTAACTAACGTTTTTACATAGGGATTAAGCATTTAGAACGAAATCTAATGTAGGAAAATGGTACTTTACTCTTGATCGGTACGTTGGGACTTTGAAAATATTCGGGCGTTCCAATCGCTCGTCTGTTGCATCATAGCGCGTCTCGGCGCAATCGACCGATTCGCTCGACCCATTATTTTCGATTTACGGCTAAAATAAATTTTTCTCATTTTATTCAATAACATATTCTTGCTTAGATAACTTTTTTACATAGGGATTAAGCATTTAGAACGATATAATGTTTAAAATAAGGGCACTTTACTCTTGACATTTTACGGTTTTTTCAATTTTCTGAAAAATCCTATCATTAGATTTTTTTAAAAATACGATAATCTTGCATAACTAACGTTTCTACATAGGGATTAAGCATTTAGAACGAAATCTAATGTCAGAAAATGGCACTTTACTCTTGACATTTTTCGGTTTTTTCAATTTTCTGGAAAATCCTATCATTAGATTTTTTTAAAAATACGATATTCTTGCTTAACTAACGTTTTTACATAGGGATTAAGCATTTAGAACGAAATCTAATGTAGGAAAATGGTACTTTACTCTTGATCGGTACGTTGGGACTTTGAAAATATTCGGGCGTTCCAATCGCTCGTCTGTTGCATCATAGCGCGTCTCGGCGCAATCGACCGATTCGCTCGATCCATTATTTTCGATTTACGGCTAAAATAAATTTTTCTAATTTTTTTCAATAACATATTCCTGCTAAAATAACTTTTTTACATAGGGATTAAGCATTTAGAACGATACATTGTTTAAAATAAGGGCACTTTACTCTTGACATTTTACGGTTTTTTCAATTTTCTGAAAAATCCTATCATTAGATTTTTTTAAAAATACGATAATCTTGCTTAACTAACGTTTCTACATAGGGATTAAGCATTTAGAACGAAATCTAATGTCAGAAAATGGCACTTTACTCTTGACATTTTTCGGTTTTTTCAATTTTCTGGAAAATCCTATCATTAGATTTTTTTAAAAATACGATATTCTTGCTTAACTAACGTTTTTACATAGGGATTAAGCATTTAGAACGAAATCTAATGTAGGAAAATGGTACTTTACTCTTGATCGGTACGTTGGGACTTTGAAAATATTCGGGCGTTCCAATCGCTCGTCTGTTGCATCATAGCGCGTCTCGGCGCAATCGACCGATTCGCTCGACCCATTATTTTCGATTTACGGCTAAAATAAATTTTTCTCATTTTATTCAATAACATATTCTTGCTTAGATAACTTTTTTACATAGGGATTAAGCATTTAGAACGATATAATGTTTAAAATAAGGGCACTTTACTCTTGACATTTTACGGTTTTTTCAATTTTCTGAAAAATCCTACCATTAGATTTTTTTAAAAATACGATATTCTTGCTTAACTAACGTTTCTACATAGGGATTAAGCATTTAGAACGAAATCTAATGTCAGAAAATGGCACTTTACTCTTGACATTTTTCGGTTTTTTCAATTTTCTGGAAAATCCTATCATTAGATTTTTTTAAAAATACGATATTCTTGCTTAACTAACGTTTTTACATAGGGATTAAGCATTTAGAACGAAATCTAATGTAGGAAAATGGTACTTTACTCTTGATCGGTACGTTGGGACTTTGAAAATATTCGGGCGTTCCAATCGCTCGTCTGTTGCATCATAGCGCGTCTCGGCGCAATCGACCGATTCGCTCGACCCATTATTTTCGATTTACGGCTAAAATAAATTTTTCTCATTTTATTCAATAACATATTCTTGCTTAGATAACTTTTTTACATAGGGATTAAGCATTTAGAACGATATAATGTTTAAAATAAGGGCACTTTACTCTTGACATTTTACGGTTTTTTCAATTTTATGAAAAATCCTATCATTAGATTTTTTTAAAAATACGATAATCTTGCTTAACTAACGTTTCTACATAGGGATTAAGCATTTAGAACGAAATCTAATGTCAGAAAATGGCACTTTACTCTTGACATTTTTCGGTTTTTTCAATTTTCTGGAAAATCCTATCATTAGATTTTTTTTAAAATACGATATTCTTGCTTAACTAACGTTTTTACATAGGGATTAAGCATTTAGAACGAAATCTAATGTAGGAAAATGGTACTTTACTCTTGACCGGTACGTTGGGACTTTGAAAGTATTCGGGCGTTCCAATCGCTCGTCTGTTGCATCATAGCGCGTCTCGGCGCAATCGACCGATTCGCTCGACCCATTATTTTCGATTTACGGCTAAAATAAATTTTTCTCATTTTATTCAATAACATATTCTTGCTTAGATAACTTTTTTACATAGGGATTAAGCATTTAGAACGATATAATGTTTAAAATAAGGGCACTTTACTCTTGACATTTTACGGTTTTTTCAATTTTCTGAAAAATCCTATCATTAGATTTTTTTAAAAATACGATAATCTTGCATAACTAACGTTTCTACATAGGGATTAAGCATTTAGAACGAAATCTAATGTCAGAAAATGGCACTTTACTCTTGACATTTTTCGGTTTTTTCAATTTTCTGGAAAATCCTATCATTAGATTTTTTTAAAAATACGATATTCTTGCTTAACTAACGTTTTTACATAGGGATTAAGCATTTAGAACGAAATCTAATGTAGGAAAATGGTACTTTACTCTTGATCGGTACGTTGGGACTTTGAAAATATTCGGGCGTTCCAATCGCTCGTCTGTTGCATCATAGCGCGTCTCGGCGCAATCGACCGATTCGCTCGACCCATTATTTTCGATTTACGGCTAAAATAAATTTTTCTCATTTTATTCAATAACATATTCTTGCTTAGATAACTTTTTTACATAGGGATTAAGCATTTAGAACGATACATTGTTTAAAATAAGGGCACTTTACTCTTGACATTTTACGGTTTTTTCAATTTTCTGAAAAATCCTATCATTAGATTTTTTTAAAAATACGATAATCTTGCTTAACTAACGTTTCTACATAGGGATTAAGCATTTAGAACGAAATCTAATGTCAGAAAATGGCACTTTACTCTTGACATTTTTCGGTTTTTTCAATTTTCTGGAAAATCCTATCATTAGATTTTTTTTAAAATACGATATTCTTGCTTAACTAACGTTTTTACATAGGGATTAAGCATTTAGAACGAAATCTAATGTAGGAAAATGGTACTTTACTCTTGACCGGTACGTTGGGACTTTGAAAATATTCGGGCGTTCCAATCGCTCGTCTGTTGCATCATAGCGCGTCTCGGCGCAATCGACCGATTCGCTCGACCCATTATTTTCGATTTACGGCTAAAATAAATTTTTCTCATTTTATTCAATAACATATTCTTGCTTAGATAACTTTTTTACATAGGGATTAAGCATTTAGAACGATATAATGTTTAAAATAAGGGCACTTTACTCTTGACATTTTACGGTTTTTTCAATTTTCTGAAAAATCCTATCATTAGATTTTTTTAAAAATACGATAATCTTGCATAACTAACGTTTCTACATAGGGATTAAGCATTTAGAACGAAATCTAATGTCAGAAAATGGCACTTTACTCTTGACATTTTTCGGTTTTTTCAATTTTCTGGAAAATCCTATCATTAGATTTTTTTTAAAATACGATATTCTTGCTTAACTAACGTTTTTACATAGGGATTAAGCATTTAGAACGAAATCTAATGTAGGAAAATGGTACTTTACTCTTGACCGGTACGTTGGGACTTTGAAAATATTCGGGCGTTCCAATCGCTCGTCTGTTGCATCATAGCGCGTCTCGGCGCAATCGACCGATTCGCTCGACCCATTATTTTCGATTTACGGCTAAAATAAATTTTTCTCATTTTATTCAATAACATATTCTTGCTTAGATAACTTTTTTACATAGGGATTAAGCATTTAGAACGATATAATGTTTAAAATAAGGGCACTTTACTCTTGACATTTTACGGTTTTTTCAATTTTCTGAAAAATCCTATCATTAGATTTTTTTAAAAATACGATAATCTTGCATAACTAACGTTTCTACATAGGGATTAAGCATTTAGAACGAAATCTAATGTCAGAAAATGGCACTTTACTCTTGACATTTTTCGGTTTTTTCAATTTTCTGGAAAATCCTATCATTAGATTTTTTTTAAAATACGATATTCTTGCTTAACTAACGTTTTTACATAGGGATTAAGCATTTAGAACGAAATCTAATGTAGGAAAATGGTACTTTACTCTTGACCGGTACGTTGGGACTTTGAAAGTATTCGGGCGTTCCAATCGCTCGTCTGTTGCATCATAGCGCGTCTCGGCGCAATCGACCGATTCGCTCGACCCATTATTTTCGATTTACGGCTAAAATAAATTTTTCTCATTTTATTCAATAACATATTCTTGCTTAGATAACTTTTTTACATAGGGATTAAGCATTTAGAACGATATAATGTTTAAAATAAGGGCACTTTACTCTTGACATTTTACGGTTTTTTCAATTTTCTGAAAAATCCTACCATTAGATTTTTTTAAAAATACGATAATCTTGCTTAACTAACGTTTCTACATAGGGATTAAGCATTTAGAACGAAATCTAATGTCAGAAAATGGCACTTTACTCTTGACATTTTTCGGTTTTTTCAATTTTCTGGAAAATCCTATCATTAGATTTTTTTTAAAATACGATATTCTTGCTTAACTAACGTTTTTACATAGGGATTAAGCATTTAGAACGAAATCTAATGTAGGAAAATGGCACTTTACTCTTGACATTTTTCGGTTTTTTCAATTTTCTGGAAAATCCTATCATTAGATTTTTTTAAAAATACGATATTCTTGCTTAACTAACGTTTTTACATAGGGATTAAGCATTTAGAACGAAATCTAATGTAGGAAAATGGTACTTTACTCTTGATCGGTACGTTGGGACTTTGAAAATATTCGGGCGTTCCAATCGC
Organism: Megalopta genalis; assembly: GCF_051020955.1. Classification (NCBI taxonomy): domain Eukaryota; kingdom Metazoa; phylum Arthropoda; class Insecta; order Hymenoptera; family Halictidae; genus Megalopta; species Megalopta genalis. Next base: position 141,282 of record NW_027476632.1, read on the forward strand.
TCGTCTGTTGCATCATAGCGCGTCTCGGCGCAATCGACCGATTCGCTCGACCCATTATTTTCGATTTACGGCTAAAATAAATTTTTCTCATTTTATTCAATAACATATTCTTGCTTAGATAACTTTTTTACATAGGGATTAAGCATTTAGAACGATATAATGTTTAAAATAAGGGCACTTTACTCTTGACATTTTACGGTTTTTTCAATTTTCTGAAAAATCCTATCATTAGATTTTTTTAAAAATACGATATTCTTGCTTAACTAACGTTTCTACATAGGGATTAAGCATTTAGAACGAAATCTAATGTCAGAAAATGGCACTTTACTCTTGACATTTTTCGGTTTTTTCAATTTTCTGGGAAATCCTATCATTAGATTTTTTTAAAAATACGATATTCTTGCTTAACTAACGTTTTTACATAGGGATTAAGCATTTAGAACGAAATCTAATGTAGGAAAATGGTACTTTACTCTTGATCGGTACGTTGGGACTTTGAAAATATTCGGGCGTACGCGGCGCGCTCGGCGCTTCGAACAGCTCCGGTGTCCCCATTATTTTCGATTTACGGCTAAAATAAATTTTTCTAATATTTTTCAATAACATATTCCTCCTTAAATAACTTTTTTACATAGGGATTAAGCATTTAGAACGATACATTGTTTAAAATAAGGGCACTTTACTCTTGACATTTTACGGTTTTTTCAATTTTCTGAAAAATCCTATCATTAGATTTTTTTAAAAATACGATAATCTTGCTTAACTAACGTTTCTACATAGGGATTAAGCATTTAGAACGAAATCTAATGTCAGAAAATGGCACTTTACTCTTGACATTTTTCGGTTTTTTCAATTTTCTGGAAAATCCTATCATTAGATTTTTTTTAAAATACGATATTCTTGCTTAACTAACGTTTTTACATAGGGATTAAGCATTTAGAACGAAATCTAATGTAGGAAAATGGTACTTTACTCTTGATCGGTACGTTGGGACTTTGAAAATATTCGGGCGTTCCAATCGCTCGTCTGTTGCATCATAGCGCGTCTCGGCGCAATCGACCGATTCGCTCGACCCATTATTTTCGATTTACGGCTAAAATAAATTTTTCTCATTTTATTCAATAACATATTCTTGCTTAGATAACTTTTTTACATAGGGATTAAGCATTTAGAACGATATAATGTTTAAAATAAGGGCACTTTACTCTTGACATTTTACGGCTTTTTCAATTTTCTGAAAAATCCTATCATTAGATTTTTTTAAAAATACGATAATCTTGCATAACTAACGTTTCTACATAGGGATTAAGCATTTAGAACGAAATCTAATGTCAGAAAATGGCACTTTACTCTTGACATTTTTCGGTTTTTTCAATTTTCTGGAAAATCCTATCATTAGATTTTTTTAAAAATACGATATTCTTGCTTAACTAACGTTTTTACATAGGGATTAAGCATTTAGAACGAAATCTAATGTAGGAAAATGGTACTTTACTCTTGATCGGTACGTTGGGACTTTGAAAATATTCGGGCGTTCCAATCGCTCGTCTGTTGCATCATAGCGCGTCTCGGCGCAATCGACCGATTCGCTCGATCCATTATTTTCGATTTACGGCTAAAATAAATTTTTCTAATTTTTTTCAATAACATATTCCTGCTAAAATAACTTTTTTACATAGGGATTAAGCATTTAGAACGATACATTGTTTAAAATAAGGGCACTTTACTCTTGACATTTTACGGTTTTTTCAATTTTCTGAAAAATCCTATCATTAGATTTTTTTAAAAATACGATAATCTTGCTTAACTAACGTTTCTACATAGGGATTAAGCATTTAGAACGAAATCTAATGTCAGAAAATGGCACTTTACTCTTGACATTTTTCGGTTTTTTCAATTTTCTGGAAAATCCTATCATTAGATTTTTTTAAAAATACGATATTCTTGCTTAACTAACGTTTTTACATAGGGATTAAGCATTTAGAACGAAATCTAATGTAGGAAAATGGTACTTTACTCTTGATCGGTACGTTGGGACTTTGAAAATATTCGGGCGTTCCAATCGCTCGTCTGTTGCATCATAGCGCGTCTCGGCGCAATCGACCGATTCGCTCGACCCATTATTTTCGATTTACGGCTAAAATAAATTTTTCTCATTTTATTCAATAACATATTCTTGCTTAGATAACTTTTTTACATAGGGATTAAGCATTTAGAACGATATAATGTTTAAAATAAGGGCACTTTACTCTTGACATTTTACGGTTTTTTCAATTTTCTGAAAAATCCTACCATTAGATTTTTTTAAAAATACGATATTCTTGCTTAACTAACGTTTCTACATAGGGATTAAGCATTTAGAACGAAATCTAATGTCAGAAAATGGCACTTTACTCTTGACATTTTTCGGTTTTTTCAATTTTCTGGAAAATCCTATCATTAGATTTTTTTAAAAATACGATATTCTTGCTTAACTAACGTTTTTACATAGGGATTAAGCATTTAGAACGAAATCTAATGTAGGAAAATGGTACTTTACTCTTGATCGGTACGTTGGGACTTTGAAAATATTCGGGCGTTCCAATCGCTCGTCTGTTGCATCATAGCGCGTCTCGGCGCAATCGACCGATTCGCTCGACCCATTATTTTCGATTTACGGCTAAAATAAATTTTTCTCATTTTATTCAATAACATATTCTTGCTTAGATAACTTTTTTACATAGGGATTAAGCATTTAGAACGATATAATGTTTAAAATAAGGGCACTTTACTCTTGACATTTTACGGTTTTTTCAATTTTCTGAAAAATCCTATCATTAGATTTTTTTAAAAATACGATAATCTTGCATAACTAACGTTTCTACATAGGGATTAAGCATTTAGAACGAAATCTAATGTCAGAAAATGGCACTTTACTCTTGACATTTTTCGGTTTTTTCAATTTTCTGGAAAATCCTATCATTAGATTTTTTTAAAAATACGATATTCTTGCTTAACTAACGTTTTTACATAGGGATTAAGCATTTAGAACGAAATCTAATGTAGGAAAATGGTACTTTACTCTTGATCGGTACGTTGGGACTTTGAAAATATTCGGGCGTTCCAATCGCTCGTCTGTTGCATCATAGCGCGTCTCGGCGCAATCGACCGATTCGCTCGACCCATTATTTTCGATTTACGGCTAAAATAAATTTTTCTCATTTTATTCAATAACATATTCTTGCTTAGATAACTTTTTTACATAGGGATTAAGCATTTAGAACGATACATTGTTTAAAATAAGGGCACTTTACTCTTGACATTTTACGGTTTTTTCAATTTTCTGAAAAATCCTACCATTAGATTTTTTTAAAAATACGATAATCTTGCTTAACTAACGTTTCTACATAGGGATTAAGCATTTAGAACGAAATCTAATGTCAGAAAATGGCACTTTACTCTTGACATTTTTCGGTTTTTTCAATTTTCTGGAAAATCCTATCATTAGATTTTTTTTAAAATACGATATTCTTGCTTAACTAACGTTTTTACATAGGGATTAAGCATTTAGAACGAAATCTAATGTAGGAAAATGGCACTTTACTCTTGACATTTTTCGGTTTTTTCAATTTTCTGGAAAATCCTATCATTAGATTTTTTTAAAAATACGATATTCTTGCTTAACTAACGTTTTTACATAGGGATTAAGCATTTAGAACGAAATCTAATGTAGGAAAATGGTACTTTACTCTTGATCGGTACGTTGGGACTTTGAAAATATTCGGGCGTTCCAATCGCTCGTCTGTTGCATCATAGCGCGTCTCGGCGCAATCGACCGATTCGCTCGACCCATTATTTTCGATTTACGGCTAAAATAAATTTTTCTCATTTTATTCAATAACATATTCTTGCTTAGATAACTTTTTTACATAGGGATTAAGCATTTAGAACGATATAATGTTTAAAATAAGGGCACTTTACTCTTGACATTTTACGGTTTTTTCAATTTTCTGAAAAATCCTATCATTAGATTTTTTTAAAAATACGATATTCTTGCTTAACTAACGTTTCTACATAGGGATTAAGCATTTAGAACGAAATCTAATGTCAGAAAATGGCACTTTACTCTTGACATTTTTCGGTTTTTTCAATTTTCTGGGAAATCCTATCATTAGATTTTTTTAAAAATACGATATTCTTGCTTAACTAACGTTTTTACATAGGGATTAAGCATTTAGAACGAAATCTAATGTAGGAAAATGGTACTTTACTCTTGATCGGTACGTTGGGACTTTGAAAATATTCGGGCGTACGCGGCGCGCTCGGCGCTTCGAACAGCTCCGGTGTCCCCATTATTTTCGATTTACGGCTAAAATAAATTTTTCTAATATTTTTCAATAACATATTCCTCCTTAAATAACTTTTTTACATAGGGATTAAGCATTTAGAACGATACATTGTTTAAAATAAGGGCACTTTACTCTTGACATTTTACGGTTTTTTCAATTTTCTGAAAAATCCTATCATTAGATTTTTTTAAAAATACGATATTCTTGCTTAACTAACGTTTCTACATAGGGATTAAGCATTTAGAACGAAATCTAATGTCAGAAAATGGCACTTTACTCTTGACATTTTTCGGTTTTTTCAATTTTCTGGAAAATCCTATCATTAGATTTTTTTAAAAATACGATATTCTTGCTTAACTAACGTTTTTACATAGGGATTAAGCATTTAGAACGAAATCTAATGTAGGAAAATGGTACTTTACTCTTGATCGGTACGTTGGGACTTTGAAAATATTCGGGCGTTCCAATCGCTCGTCTGTTGCATCATAGCGCGTCTCGGCGCAATCGACCGATTCGCTCGATCCATTATTTTCGATTTACGGCTAAAATAAATTTTTCTAATTTTTTTCAATAACATATTCCTGCTAAAATAACTTTTTTACATAGGGATTAAGCATTTAGAACGATACATTGTTTAAAATAAGGGCACTTTACTCTTGACATTTTACGGTTTTTTCAATTTTCTGAAAAATCCTATCATTAGATTTTTTTAAAAATACGATAATCTTGCTTAACTAACGTTTCTACATAGGGATTAAGCATTTAGAACGAAATCTAATGTCAGAAAATGGCACTTTACTCTTGACATTTTTCGGTTTTTTCAATTTTCTGGAAAATCCTATCATTAGATTTTTTTTAAAATACGATATTCTTGCTTAACTAACGTTTTTACATAGGGATTAAGCATTTAGAACGAAATCTAATGTAGGAAAATGGTACTTTACTCTTGATCGGTACGTTGGGACTTTGAAAATATTCGGGCGTTCCAATCGCTCGTCTGTTGCATCATAGCGCGTCTCGGCGCAATCGACCGATTCGCTCGACCCATTATTTTCGATTTACGGCTAAAATAAATTTTTCTCATTTTATTCAATAACATATTCTTGCTTAGATAACTTTTTTACATAGGGATTAAGCATTTAGAACGATATAATGTTTAAAATAAGGGCACTTTACTCTTGACATTTTACGGTTTTTTCAATTTTCTGAAAAATCCTATCATTAGATTTTTTTAAAAATACGATAATCTTGCATAACTAACGTTTCTACATAGGGATTAAGCATTTAGAACGAAATCTAATGTCAGAAAATGGCACTTTACTCTTGACATTTTTCGGTTTTTTCAATTTTCTGGAAAATCCTATCATTAGATTTTTTTAAAAATACGATATTCTTGCTTAACTAACGTTTTTACATAGGGATTAAGCATTTAGAACGAAATCTAATGTAGGAAAATGGTACTTTACTCTTGATCGGTACGTTGGGACTTTGAAAATATTCGGGCGTTCCAATCGCTCGTCTGTTGCATCATAGCGCGTCTCGGCGCAATCGACCGATTCGCTCGATCCATTATTTTCGATTTACGGCTAAAATAAATTTTTCTAATTTTTTTCAATAACATATTCCTGCTAAAATAACTTTTTTACATAGGGATTAAGCATTTAGAACGATACATTGTTTAAAATAAGGGCACTTTACTCTTGACATTTTACGGTTTTTTCAATTTTCTGAAAAATCCTATCATTAGATTTTTTTAAAAATACGATAATCTTGCTTAACTAACGTTTCTACATAGGGATTAAGCATTTAGAACGAAATCTAATGTCAGAAAATGGCACTTTACTCTTGACATTTTTCGGTTTTTTCAATTTTCTGGAAAATCCTATCATTAGATTTTTTTAAAAATACGATATTCTTGCTTAACTAACGTTTTTACATAGGGATTAAGCATTTAGAACGAAATCTAATGTAGGAAAATGGTACTTTACTCTTGATCGGTACGTTGGGACTTTGAAAATATTCGGGCGTTCCAATCGCTCGTCTGTTGCATCATAGCGCGTCTCGGCGCAATCGACCGATTCGCTCGACCCATTATTTTCGATTTACGGCTAAAATAAATTTTTCTCATTTTATTCAATAACATATTCTTGCTTAGATAACTTTTTTACATAGGGATTAAGCATTTAGAACGATATAATGTTTAAAATAAGGGCACTTTACTCTTGACATTTTACGGTTTTTTCAATTTTCTGAAAAATCCTACCATTAGATTTTTTTAAAAATACGATATTCTTGCTTAACTAACGTTTCTACATAGGGATTAAGCATTTAGAACGAAATCTAATGTCAGAAAATGGCACTTTACTCTTGACATTTTTCGGTTTTTTCAATTTTCTGGAAAATCCTATCATTAGATTTTTTTAAAAATACGATATTCTTGCTTAACTAACGTTTTTACATAGGGATTAAGCATTTAGAACGAAATCTAATGTAGGAAAATGGTACTTTACTCTTGATCGGTACGTTGGGACTTTGAAAATATTCGGGCGTTCCAATCGCTCGTCTGTTGCATCATAGCGCGTCTCGGCGCAATCGACCGATTCGCTCGACCCATTATTTTCGATTTACGGCTAAAATAAATTTTTCTCATTTTATTCAATAACATATTCTTGCTTAGATAACTTTTTTACATAGGGATTAAGCATTTAGAACGATATAATGTTTAAAATAAGGGCACTTTACTCTTGACATTTTACGGTTTTTTCAATTTTATGAAAAATCCTATCATTAGATTTTTTTAAAAATACGATAATCTTGCTTAACTAACGTTTCTACATAGGGATTAAGCATTTAGAACGAAATCTAATGTCAGAAAATGGCACTTTACTCTTGACATTTTTCGGTTTTTTCAATTTTCTGGAAAATCCTATCATTAGATTTTTTTTAAAATACGATATTCTTGCTTAACTAACGTTTTTACATAGGGATTAAGCATTTAGAACGAAATCTAATGTAGGAAAATGGTACTTTACTCTTGACCGGTACGTTGGGACTTTGAAAGTATTCGGGCGTTCCAATCGCTCGTCTGTTGCATCATAGCGCGTCTCGGCGCAATCGACCGATTCGCTCGACCCATTATTTTCGATTTACGGCTAAAATAAATTTTTCTCATTTTATTCAATAACATATTCTTGCTTAGATAACTTTTTTACATAGGGATTAAGCATTTAGAACGATATAATGTTTAAAATAAGGGCACTTTACTCTTGACATTTTACGGTTTTTTCAATTTTCTGAAAAATCCTACCATTAGATTTTTTTAAAAATACGATATTCTTGCTTAACTAACGTTTCTACATAGGGATTAAGCATTTAGAACGAAATCTAATGTCAGAAAATGGCACTTTACTCTTGACATTTTTCGGTTTTTTCAATTTTCTGGAAAATCCTATCATTAGATTTTTTTAAAAATACGATATTCTTGCTTAACTAACGTTTTTACATAGGGATTAAGCATTTAGAACGAAATCTAATGTAGGAAAATGGTACTTTACTCTTGATCGGTACGTTGGGACTTTGAAAATATTCGGGCGTTCCAATCGCTCGTCTGTTGCATCATAGCGCGTCTCGGCGCAATCGACCGATTCGCTCGACCCATTATTTTCGATTTACGGCTAAAATAAATTTTTCTCATTTTATTCAATAACATATTCTTGCTTAGATAACTTTTTTACATAGGGATTAAGCATTTAGAACGATATAATGTTTAAAATAAGGGCACTTTACTCTTGACATTTTACGGTTTTTTCAATTTTATGAAAAATCCTATCATTAGATTTTTTTAAAAATACGATAATCTTGCTTAACTAACGTTTCTACATAGGGATTAAGCATTTAGAACGAAATCTAATGTCAGAAAATGGCACTTTACTCTTGACATTTTTCGGTTTTTTCAATTTTCTGGAAAATCCTATCATTAGATTTTTTTTAAAATACGATATTCTTGCTTAACTAACGTTTTTACATAGGGATTAAGCATTTAGAACGAAATCTAATGTAGGAAAATGGTACTTTACTCTTGACCGGTACGTTGGGACTTTGAAAGTATTCGGGCGTTCCAATCGCTCGTCTGTTGCATCATAGCGCGTCTCGGCGCAATCGACCGATTCGCTCGACCCATTATTTTCGATTTACGGCTAAAATAAATTTTTCTCATTTTATTCAATAACATATTCTTGCTTAGATAACTTTTTTACATAGGGATTAAGCATTTAGAACGATATAATGTTTAAAATAAGGGCACTTTACTCTTGACATTTTACGGTTTTTTCAATTTTCTGAAAAATCCTATCATTAGATTTTTTTAAAAATACGATATTCTTGCTTAACTAACGTTTCTACATAGGGATTAAGCATTTAGAACGAAATCTAATGTCAGAAAATGGCACTTTACTCTTGACATTTTTCGGTTTTTTCAATTTTCTGGAAAATCCTATCATTAGATTTTTTTAAAAATACGATATTCTTGCTTAACTAACGTTTTTACATAGGGATTAAGCATTTAGAACGAAATCTAATGTAGGAAAATGGTACTTTACTCTTGATCGGTACGTTGGGACTTTGAAAATATTCGGGCGTTCCAATCGCTCGTCTGTTGCATCATGGCGCGTCTCGGCGCAATCGACCGATTCGCTCGACCCATTATTTTCGATTTACGGCTAAAATAAATTTTTCTCATTTTATTCAATAACATATTCTTGCTTAGATAACTTTTTTACATAGGGATTAAGCATTTAGAACGATACATTGTTTAAAATAAGGGCACTTTACTCTTGACATTTTACGGTTTTTTCAATTTTCTGAAAAATCCTATCATTAGATTTTTTTAAAAATACGATAATCTTGCTTAACTAACGTTTCTACATAGGGATTAAGCATTTAGAACGAAATCTAATGTCAGAAAATGGCACTTTACTCTTGACATTTTTCGGTTTTTTCAATTTTCTGGAAAATCCTATCATTAGATTTTTTTTAAAATACGATATTCTTGCTTAACTAACGTTTTTACATAGGGATTAAGCATTTAGAACGAAATCTAATGTAGGAAAATGGTACTTTACTCTTGACCGGTACGTTGGGACTTTGAAAATATTCGGGCGTTCCAATCGCTCGTCTGTTGCATCATAGCGCGTCTCGGCGCAATCGACCGATTCGCTCGACCCATTATTTTCGATTTACGGCTAAAATAAATTTTTCTCATTTTATTCAATAACATATTCTTGCTTAGATAACTTTTTTACATAGGGATTAAGCATTTAGAACGATATAATGTTTAAAATAAGGGCACTTTACTCTTGACATTTTACGGTTTTTTCAATTTTCTGAAAAATCCTATCATTAGATTTTTTTAAAAATACGATAATCTTGCATAACTAACGTTTCTACATAGGGATTAAGCATTTAGAACGAAATCTAATGTCAGAAAATGGCACTTTACTCTTGACATTTTTCGGTTTTTTCAATTTTCTGGAAAATCCTATCATTAGATTTTTTTTAAAATACGATATTCTTGCTTAACTAACGTTTTTACATAGGGATTAAGCATTTAGAACGAAATCTAATGTAGGAAAATGGTACTTTACTCTTGATCGGTACGTTGGGACTTTGAAAATATTCGGGCGTTCCAATCGCTCGTCTGTTGCATCATAGCGCGTCTCGGCGCAATCGACCGATTCGCTCGACCCATTATTTTCGATTTACGGCTAAAATAAATTTTTCTCATTTTATTCAATAACATATTCTTGCTTAGATAACTTTTTTACATAGGGATTAAGCATTTAGAACGATATAATGTTTAAAATAAGGGCACTTTACTCTTGACATTTTACGGTTTTTTCAATTTTCTGAAAAATCCTACCATTAGATTTTTTTAAAAATACGATAATCTTGCTTAACTAACGTTTCTACATAGGGATTAAGCATTTAGAACGAAATCTAATGTCAGAAAATGGCACTTTACTCTTGACATTTTTCGGTTTTTTCAATTTTCTGGAAAATCCTATCATTAGATTTTTTTTAAAATACGATATTCTTGCTTAACTAACGTTTTTACATAGGGATTAAGCATTTAGAACGAAATCTAATGTAGGAAAATGGTACTTTACTCTTGACCGGTACGTTGGGACTTTGAAAGTATTCGGGCGTTCCAATCGCTCGTCTGTTGCATCATAGCGCGTCTCGGCGCAATCGACCGATTCGCTCGACCCATTATTTTCGATTTACGGCTAAAATAAATTTTTCTCATTTTATTCAATAACATATTCTTGCTTAGATAACTTTTTTACATAGGGATTAAGCATTTAGAACGATATAATGTTTAAAATAAGGGCACTTTACTCTTGACATTTTACGGTTTTTTCAATTTTCTGAAAAATCCTATCATTAGATTTTTTTAAAAATACGATAATCTTGCATAACTAACGTTTCTACATAGGGATTAAGCATTTAGAACGAAATCTAATGTCAGAAAATGGCACTTTACTCTTGACATTTTTCGGTTTTTTCAATTTTCTGGAAAATCCTATCATTAGATTTTTTTTAAAATACGATATTCTTGCTTAACTAACGTTTTTACATAGGGATTAAGCATTTAGAACGAAATCTAATGTAGGAAAATGGTACTTTACTCTTGATCGGTACGTTGGGACTTTGAAAATATTCGGGCGTTCCAATCGCTCGTCTGTTGCATCATAGCGCGTCTCGGCGCAATCGACCGATTCGCTCGACCCATTATTTTCGATTTACGGCTAAAATAAATTTTTCTCATTTTATTCAATAACATATTCTTGCTTAGATAACTTTTTTACATAGGGATTAAGCATTTAGAACGATACATTGTTTAAAATAAGGGCACTTTACTCTTGACATTTTACGGTTTTTTCAATTTTCTGAAAAATCCTATCATTAGATTTTTTTAAAAATACGATAATCTTGCTTAACTAACGTTTCTACATAGGGATTAAGCATTTAGAACGAAATCTAATGTCAGAAAATGGCACTTTACTCTTGACATTTTTCGGTTTTTTCAATTTTCTGGAAAATCCTATCATTAGATTTTTTTTAAAATACGATATTCTTGCTTAACTAACGTTTTTACATAGGGATTAAGCATTTAGAACGAAATCTAATGTAGGAAAATGGTACTTTACTCTTGACCGGTACGTTGGGACTTTGAAAATATTCGGGCGTTCCAATCGCTCGTCTGTTGCATCATAGCGCGTCTCGGCGCAATCGACCGATTCGCTCGACCCATTATTTTCGATTTACGGCTAAAATAAATTTTTCTCATTTTATTCAATAACATATTCTTGCTTAAATAACTTTTTTACATAGGGATTAAGCATTTAGAACGATACATTGTTTAAAATAATGGCACTTTACTCTTGACATTTTACGGTTTTTTCAATTTTCTGAAAAATCCTATCATTAGATTTTTTTAAAAATACGATATTCTTGCTTAACTAACGTTTCTACATAGGGATTAAGCATTTAGAACGAAATCTAATGTCAGAAAATGGCACTTTACTCTTGACATTTTTCGGTTTTTTCAATTTTCTGGAAAATCCTATCATTAGATTTTTTTTAAAATACGATATTCTTGCTTAACTAACGTTTTTACATAGGGATTAAGCATTTAGAACGAAATCTAATGTAGGAAAATGGTACTTTACTCTTGATCGGTACGTTGGGACTTTGAAAATATTCGGGCGTTCCAATCGCTCGTCTGTTGCATCATAGCGCGTCTCGGCGCAATCGACCGATTCGCTCGACCCATTATTTTCGATTTACGGCTAAAATAAATTTTTCTCATTTTATTCAATAACATATTCTTGCTTAGATAACTTTTTTACATAGGGATTAAGCATTTAGAACGATATAATGTTTAAAATAAGGGCACTTTACTCTTGACATTTTACGGTTTTTTCAATTTTCTGAAAAATCCTATCATTAGATTTTTTTAAAAATACGATAATCTTGCATAACTAACGTTTCTACATAGGGATTAAGCATTTAGAACGAAATCTAATGTCAGAAAATGGCACTTTACTCTTGACATTTTTCGGTTTTTTCAATTTTCTGGAAAATCCTATCATTAGATTTTTTTTAAAATACGATATTCTTGCTTAACTAACGTTTTTACATAGGGATTAAGCATTTAGAACGAAATCTAATGTAGGAAAATGGTACTTTACTCTTGATCGGTACGTTGGGACTTTGAAAATATTCGGGCGTTCCAATCGCTCGTCTGTTGCATCATAGCGCGTCTCGGCGCAATCGACCGATTCGCTCGACCCATTATTTTCGATTTACGGCTAAAATAAATTTTTCTCATTTTATTCAATAACATATTCTTGCTTAGATAACTTTTTTACATAGGGATTAAGCATTTAGAACGATATAATGTTTAAAATAAGGGCACTTTACTCTTGACATTTTTCGGTTTTTTCAATTTTCTGGAAAATCCTATCATTAGATTTTTTTAAAAATACGATATTCTTGCTTAACTAACGTTTTTACATAGGGATTAAGCATTTAGAACGAAATCTAATGTAGGAAAATGGTACTTTACTCTTGATCGGTACGTTGGGACTTTGAAAATATTCGGGCGTTCCAATCGCTCGTCTGTTGCATCATAGCGCGTCTCGGCGCAATCGACCGATTCGCTCGATCCATTATTTTCGATTTACGGCTAAAATAAATTTTTCTAATTTTTTTCAATAACATATTCCTGCTAAAATAACTTTTTTACATAGGGATTAAGCATTTAGAACGATACATTGTTTAAAATAAGGGCACTTTACTCTTGACATTTTACGGTTTTTTCAATTTTCTGAAAAATCCTATCATTAGATTTTTTTAAAAATACGATAATCTTGCTTAACTAACGTTTCTACATAGGGATTAAGCATTTAGAACGAAATCTAATGTCAGAAAATGGCACTTTACTCTTGACATTTTTCGGTTTTTTCAATTTTCTGGAAAATCCTATCATTAGATTTTTTTAAAAATACGATATTCTTGCTTAACTAACGTTTTTACATAGGGATTAAGCATTTAGAACGAAATCTAATGTAGGAAAATGGTACTTTACTCTTGATCGGTACGTTGGGACTTTGAAAATATTCGGGCGTTCCAATCGCTCGTCTGTTGCATCATAGCGCGTCTCGGCGCAATCGACCGATTCGCTCGACCCATTATTTTCGATTTACGGCTAAAATAAATTTTTCTCATTTTATTCAATAACATATTCTTGCTTAGATAACTTTTTTACATAGGGATTAAGCATTTAGAACGATATAATGTTTAAAATAAGGGCACTTTACTCTTGACATTTTACGGTTTTTTCAATTTTCTGAAAAATCCTACCATTAGATTTTTTTAAAAATACGATATTCTTGCTTAACTAACGTTTCTACATAGGGATTAAGCATTTAGAACGAAATCTAATGTCAGAAAATGGCACTTTACTCTTGACATTTTTCGGTTTTTTCAATTTTCTGGAAAATCCTATCATTAGATTTTTTTAAAAATACGATATTCTTGCTAAACTAACGTTTTTACATAGGGATTAAGCATTTAGAACGAAATCTAATGTAGGAAAATGGTACTTTACTCTTGATCGGTACGTTGGGACTTTGAAAATATTCGGGCGTTCCAATCGCTCGTCTGTTGCATCATAGCGCGTCTCGGCGCAATCGACCGATTCGCTCGACCCATTATTTTCGATTTACGGCTAAAATAAATTTTTCTCATTTTATTCAATAACATATTCTTGCTTAGATAACTTTTTTACATAGGGATTAAGCATTTAGAACGATATAATGTTTAAAATAAGGGCACTTTACTCTTGACATTTTACGGTTTTTTCAATTTTATGAAAAATCCTATCATTAGATTTTTTTAAAAATACGATAATCTTGCATAACTAACGTTTCTACATAGGGATTAAGCATTTAGAACGAAATCTAATGTCAGAAAATGGCACTTTACTCTTGACATTTTTCGGTTTTTTCAATTTTCTGGAAAATCCTATCATTAGATTTTTTTAAAAATACGATATTCTTGCTTAACTAACGTTTTTACATAGGGATTAAGCATTTAGAACGAAATCTAATGTAGGAAAATGGTACTTTACTCTTGATCGGTACGTTGGGACTTTGAAAATATTCGGGCGTTCCAATCGCTCGTCTGTTGCATCATAGCGCGTCTCGGCGCAATCGACCGATTCGCTCGATCCATTATTTTCGATTTACGGCTAAAATAAATTTTTCTAATTTTTTTCAATAACATATTCCTGCTAAAATAACTTTTTTACATAGGGATTAAGCATTTAGAACGATACATTGTTTAAAATAAGGGCACTTTACTCTTGACATTTTACGGTTTTTTCAATTTTCTGAAAAATCCTATCATTAGATTTTTTTAAAAATACGATAATCTTGCATAACTAACGTTTCTACATAGGGATTAAGCATTTAGAACGAAATCTAATGTCAGAAAATGGCACTTTACTCTTGACATTTTTCGGTTTTTTCAATTTTCTGGAAAATCCTATCATTAGATTTTTTTAAAAATACGATATTCTTGCTTAACTAACGTTTTTACATAGGGATTAAGCATTTAGAACGAAATCTAATGTAGGAAAATGGTACTTTACTCTTGATCGGTACGTTGGGACTTTGAAAATATTCGGGCGTTCCAATCGCTCGTCTGTTGCATCATAGCGCGTCTCGGCGCAATCGACCGATTCGCTCGACCCATTATTTTCGATTTACGGCTAAAATAAATTTTTCTCATTTTATTCAATAACATATTCTTGCTTAGATAACTTTTTTACATAGGGATTAAGCATTTAGAACGATACATTGTTTAAAATAAGGGCACTTTACTCTTGACATTTTACGGTTTTTTCAATTTTCTGAAAAATCCTATCATTAGATTTTTTTAAAAATACGATAATCTTGCTTAACTAACGTTTCTACATAGGGATTAAGCATTTAGAACGAAATCTAATGTCAGAAAATGGCACTTTACTCTTGACATTTTTCGGTTTTTTCAATTTTCTGGAAAATCCTATCATTAGATTTTTTTTAAAATACGATATTCTTGCTTAACTAACGTTTTTACATAGGGATTAAGCATTTAGAACGAAATCTAATGTAGGAAAATGGTACTTTACTCTTGACCGGTACGTTGGGACTTTGAAAATATTCGGGCGTTCCAATCGCTCGTCTGTTGCATCATAGCGCGTCTCGGCGCAATCGACCGATTCGCTCGACCCATTATTTTCGATTTACGGCTAAAATAAATTTTTCTCATTTTATTCAATAACATATTCTTGCTTAGATAACTTTTTTACATAGGGATTAAGCATTTAGAACGATATAATGTTTAAAATAAGGGCACTTTACTCTTGACATTTTACGGTTTTTTCAATTTTCTGAAAAATCCTATCATTAGATTTTTTTAAAAATACGATAATCTTGCATAACTAACGTTTCTACATAGGGATTAAGCATTTAGAACGAAATCTAATGTCAGAAAATGGCACTTTACTCTTGACATTTTTCGGTTTTTTCAATTTTCTGGAAAATCCTATCATTAGATTTTTTTTAAAATACGATATTCTTGCTTAACTAACGTTTTTACATAGGGATTAAGCATTTAGAACGAAATCTAATGTAGGAAAATGGTACTTTACTCTTGATCGGTACGTTGGGACTTTGAAAATATTCGGGCGTTCCAATCGCTCGTCTGTTGCATCATAGCGCGTCTCGGCGCAATCGACCGATTCGCTCGACCCATTATTTTCGATTTACGGCTAAAATAAATTTTTCTCATTTTATTCAATAACATATTCTTGCTTAGATAACTTTTTTACATAGGGATTAAGCATTTAGAACGATATAATGTTTAAAATAAGGGCACTTTACTCTTGACATTTTACGGTTTTTTCAATTTTCTGAAAAATCCTACCATTAGATTTTTTTAAAAATACGATAATCTTGCTTAACTAACGTTTCTACATAGGGATTAAGCATTTAGAACGAAATCTAATGTCAGAAAATGGCACTTTACTCTTGACATTTTTCGGTTTTTTCAATTTTCTGGAAAATCCTATCATTAGATTTTTTTTAAAATACGATATTCTTGCTTAACTAACGTTTTTACATAGGGATTAAGCATTTAGAACGAAATCTAATGTAGGAAAATGGTACTTTACTCTTGACCGGTACGTTGGGACTTTGAAAGTATTCGGGCGTTCCAATCGCTCGTCTGTTGCATCATAGCGCGTCTCGGCGCAATCGACCGATTCGCTCGACCCATTATTTTCGATTTACGGCTAAAATAAATTTTTCTCATTTTATTCAATAACATATTCTTGCTTAGATAACTTTTTTACATAGGGATTAAGCATTTAGAACGATATAATGTTTAAAATAAGGGCACTTTACTCTTGACATTTTACGGTTTTTTCAATTTTCTGAAAAATCCTATCATTAGATTTTTTTAAAAATACGATAATCTTGCATAACTAACGTTTCTACATAGGGATTAAGCATTTAGAACGAAATCTAATGTCAGAAAATGGCACTTTACTCTTGACATTTTTCGGTTTTTTCAATTTTCTGGAAAATCCTATCATTAGATTTTTTTAAAAATACGATATTCTTGCTTAACTAACGTTTTTACATAGGGATTAAGCATTTAGAACGAAATCTAATGTAGGAAAATGGTACTTTACTCTTGATCGGTACGTTGGGACTTTGAAAATATTCGGGCGTTCCAATCGCTCGTCTGTTGCATCATAGCGCGTCTCGGCGCAATCGACCGATTCGCTCGACCCATTATTTTCGATTTACGGCTAAAATAAATTTTTCTCATTTTATTCAATAACATATTCTTGCTTAGATAACTTTTTTACATAGGGATTAAGCATTTAGAACGATACATTGTTTAAAATAAGGGCACTTTACTCTTGACATTTTACGGTTTTTTCAATTTTCTGAAAAATCCTATCATTAGATTTTTTTAAAAATACGATAATCTTGCTTAACTAACGTTTCTACATAGGGATTAAGCATTTAGAACGAAATCTAATGTCAGAAAATGGCACTTTACTCTTGACATTTTTCGGTTTTTTCAATTTTCTGGAAAATCCTATCATTAGATTTTTTTTAAAATACGATATTCTTGCTTAACTAACGTTTTTACATAGGGATTAAGCATTTAGAACGAAATCTAATGTAGGAAAATGGTACTTTACTCTTGATCGGTACGTTGGGACTTTGAAAATATTCGGGCGTTCCAATCGCTCGTCTGTTGCATCATAGCGCGTCTCGGCGCAATCGACCGATTCGCTCGACCCATTATTTTCGATTTACGGCTAAAATAAATTTTTCTCATTTTATTCAATAACATATTCTTGCTTAGATAACTTTTTTACATAGGGATTAAGCATTTAGAACGATATAATGTTTAAAATAAGGGCACTTTACTCTTGACATTTTACGGTTTTTTCAATTTTCTGAAAAATCCTACCATTAGATTTTTTTAAAAATACGATAATCTTGCTTAACTAACGTTTCTACATAGGGATTAAGCATTTAGAACGAAATCTAATGTCAGAAAATGGCACTTTACTCTTGACATTTTTCGGTTTTTTCAATTTTCTGGAAAATCCTATCATTAGATTTTTTTTAAAATACGATATTCTTGCTTAACTAACGTTTTTACATAGGGATTAAGCATTTAGAACGAAATCTAATGTAGGAAAATGGTACTTTACTCTTGACCGGTACGTTGGGACTTTGAAAGTATTCGGGCGTTCCAATCGCTCGTCTGTTGCATCATAGCGCGTCTCGGCGCAATCGACCGATTCGCTCGACCCATTATTTTCGATTTACGGCTAAAATAAATTTTTCTCATTTTATTCAATAACATATTCTTGCTTAGATAACTTTTTTACATAGGGATTAAGCATTTAGAACGATATAATGTTTAAAATAAGGGCACTTTACTCTTGACATTTTACGGTTTTTTCAATTTTCTGAAAAATCCTATCATTAGATTTTTTTAAAAATACGATAATCTTGCATAACTAACGTTTCTACATAGGGATTAAGCATTTAGAACGAAATCTAATGTCAGAAAATGGCACTTTACTCTTGACATTTTTCGGTTTTTTCAATTTTCTGGAAAATCCTATCATTAGATTTTTTTAAAAATACGATATTCTTGCTTAACTAACGTTTTTACATAGGGATTAAGCATTTAGAACGAAATCTAATGTAGGAAAATGGTACTTTACTCTTGATCGGTACGTTGGGACTTTGAAAATATTCGGGCGTTCCAATCGCTCGTCTGTTGCATCATAGCGCGTCTCGGCGCAATCGACCGATTCGCTCGACCCATTATTTTCGATTTACGGCTAAAATAAATTTTTCTCATTTTATTCAATAACATATTCTTGCTTAGATAACTTTTTTACATAGGGATTAAGCATTTAGAACGATATAATGTTTAAAATAAGGGCACTTTACTCTTGACATTTTACGGTTTTTTCAATTTTCTGAAAAATCCTACCATTAGATTTTTTTAAAAATACGATAATCTTGCTTAACTAACGTTTCTACATAGGGATTAAGCATTTAGAACGAAATCTAATGTCAGAAAATGGCACTTTACTCTTGACATTTTTCGGTTTTTTCAATTTTCTGGAAAATCCTATCATTAGATTTTTTTAAAAATACGATATTCTTGCTTAACTAACGTTTTTACATAGGGATTAAGCATTTAGAACGAAATCTAATGTAGGAAAATGGTACTTTACTCTTGATCGGTACGTTGGGACTTTGAAAATATTCGGGCGTTCCAATCGCTCGTCTGTTGCATCATAGCGCGTCTCGGCGCAATCGACCGATTCGCTCGACCCATTATTTTCGATTTACGGCTAAAATAAATTTTTCTCATTTTATTCAATAACATATTCTTGCTTAGATAACTTTTTTACATAGGGATTAAGCATTTAGAACGATATAATGTTTAAAATAAGGGCACTTTACTCTTGACATTTTACGGTTTTTTCAATTTTATGAAAAATCCTATCATTAGATTTTTTTAAAAATACGATAATCTTGCTTAACTAACGTTTCTACATAGGGATTAAGCATTTAGAACGAAATCTAATGTCAGAAAATGGCACTTTACTCTTGACATTTTTCGGTTTTTTCAATTTTCTGGAAAATCCTATCATTAGATTTTTTTAAAAATACGATATTCTTGCTTAACTAACGTTTTTACATAGGGATTAAGCATTTAGAACGAAATCTAATGTAGGAAAATGGTACTTTACTCTTGATCGGTACGTTGGGACTTTGAAAATATTCGGGCGTTCCAATCGCTCGTCTGTTGCATCATAGCGCGTCTCGGCGCAATCGACCGATTCGCTCGACCCATTATTTTCGATTTACGGCTAAAATAAATTTTTCTCATTTTATTCAATAACATATTCTTGCTTAGATAACTTTTTTACATAGGGATTAAGCATTTAGAACGATATAATGTTTAAAATAAGGGCACTTTACTCTTGACATTTTACGGTTTTTTCAATTTTCTGAAAAATCCTATCATTAGATTTTTTTAAAAATACGATAATCTTGCATAACTAACGTTTCTACATAGGGATTAAGCATTTAGAACGAAATCTAATGTCAGAAAATGGCACTTTACTCTTGACATTTTTCGGTTTTTTCAATTTTCTGGAAAATCCTATCATTAGATTTTTTTTAAAATACGATATTCTTGCTTAACTAACGTTTTTACATAGGGATTAAGCATTTAGAACGAAATCTAATGTAGGAAAATGGTACTTTACTCTTGATCGGTACGTTGGGACTTTGAAAATATTCGGGCGTTCCAATCGCTCGTCTGTTGCATCATAGCGCGTCTCGGCGCAATCGACCGATTCGCTCGACCCATTATTTTCGATTTACGGCTAAAATAAATTTTTCTCATTTTATTCAATAACATATTCTTGCTTAGATAACTTTTTTACATAGGGATTAAGCATTTAGAACGATATAATGTTTAAAATAAGGGCACTTTACTCTTGACATTTTACGGTTTTTTCAATTTTCTGAAAAATCCTACCATTAGATTTTTTTAAAAATACGATATTCTTGCTTAACTAACGTTTCTACATAGGGATTAAGCATTTAGAACGAAATCTAATGTCAGAAAATGGCACTTTACTCTTGACATTTTTCGGTTTTTTCAATTTTCTGGAAAATCCTATCATTAGATTTTTTTAAAAATACGATATTCTTGCTTAACTAACGTTTTTACATAGGGATTAAGCATTTAGAACGAAATCTAATGTAGGAAAATGGTACTTTACTCTTGATCGGTACGTTGGGACTTTGAAAATATTCGGGCGTTCCAATCGCTCGTCTGTTGCATCATAGCGCGTCTCGGCGCAATCGACCGATTCGCTCGACCCATTATTTTCGATTTACGGCTAAAATAAATTTTTCTCATTTTATTCAATAACATATTCTTGCTTAGATAACTTTTTTACATAGGGATTAAGCATTTAGAACGATATAATGTTTAAAATAAGGGCACTTTACTCTTGACATTTTACGGTTTTTTCAATTTTATGAAAAATCCTATCATTAGATTTTTTTAAAAATACGATAATCTTGCTTAACTAACGTTTCTACATAGGGATTAAGCATTTAGAACGAAATCTAATGTCAGAAAATGGCACTTTACTCTTGACATTTTTCGGTTTTTTCAATTTTCTGGAAAATCCTATCATTAGATTTTTTTAAAATACGATATTCTTGCTTAACTAACGTTTTTACATAGGGATTAAGCATTTAGAACGAAATCTAATGTAGGAAAATGGTACTTTACTCTTGACCGGTACGTTGGGACTTTGAAAGTATTCGGGCGTTCCAATCGCTCGTCTGTTGCATCATAGCGCGTCTCGGCGCAATCGACCGATTCGCTCGACCCATTATTTTCGATTTACGGCTAAAATAAATTTTTCTCATTTTATTCAATAACATATTCTTGCTTAGATAACTTTTTTACATAGGGATTAAGCATTTAGAACGATATAATGTTTAAAATAAGGGCACTTTACTCTTGACATTTTACGGTTTTTTCAATTTTCTGAAAAATCCTATCATTAGATTTTTTAAAAATACGATAATCTTGCATAACTAACGTTTCTACATAGGGATTAAGCATTTAGAACGAAATCTAATGTCAGAAAATGGCACTTTACTCTTGACATTTTTCGGTTTTTTCAATTTTCTGGAAAATCCTATCATTAGATTTTTTTAAAAATACGATATTCTTGCTTAACTAACGTTTTTACATAGGGATTAAGCATTTAGAACGAAATCTAATGTAGGAAAATGGTACTTTACTCTTGATCGGTACGTTGGGACTTTGAAAATATTCGGGCGTTCCAATCGCTCGTCTGTTGCATCATAGCGCGTCTCGGCGCAATCGACCGATTCGCTCGACCCATTATTTTCGATTTACGGCTAAAATAAATTTTTCTCATTTTATTCAATAACATATTCTTGCTTAGATAACTTTTTTACATAGGGATTAAGCATTTAGAACGATACATTGTTTAAAATAAGGGCACTTTACTCTTGACATTTTACGGTTTTTTCAATTTTCTGAAAAATCCTATCATTAGATTTTTTTAAAAATACGATAATCTTGCTTAACTAACGTTTCTACATAGGGATTAAGCATTTAGAACGAAATCTAATGTCAGAAAATGGCACCTTACTCTTGACATTTTTCGGTTTTTTCAATTTTCTGGAAAATCCTATCATTAGATTTTTTTAAAAATACGATATTCTTGCTTAACTAACGTTTTTACATAGGGATTAAGCATTTAGAACGAAATCTAATGTAGGAAAATGGTACTTTACTCTTGATCGGTACGTTGGGACTTTGAAAATATTCGGGCGTTCCAATCGCTCGTCTGTTGCATCATAGCGCGTCTCGGCGCAATCGACCGATTCGCTCGATCCATTATTTTCGATTTACGGCTAAAATAAATTTTTCTAATTTTTTTCAATAACATATTCCTGCTAAAATAACTTTTTTACATAGGGATTAAGCATTTAGAACGATACATTGTTTAAAATAAGGGCACTTTACTCTTGACATTTTACGGTTTTTTCAATTTTCTGAAAAATCCTATCATTAGATTTTTTTAAAAATACGATAATCTTGCATAACTAACGTTTCTACATAGGGATTAAGCATTTAGAACGAAATCTAATGTCAGAAAATGGCACTTTACTCTTGACATTTTTCGGTTTTTTCAATTTTCTGGAAAATCCTATCATTAGATTTTTTTAAAAATACGATATTCTTGCTTAACTAACGTTTTTACATAGGGATTAAGCATTTAGAACGAAATCTAATGTAGGAAAATGGTACTTTACTCTTGATCGGTACGTTGGGACTTTGAAAATATTCGGGCGTTCCAATCGCTCGTCTGTTGCATCATAGCGCGTCTCGGCGCAATCGACCGATTCGCTCGACCCATTATTTTCGATTTACGGCTAAATAAATTTTTCTCATTTTATTCAATAACATATTCTTGCTTAGATAACTTTTTTACATAGGGATTAAGCATTTAGAACGATACATTGTTTAAAATAAGGGCACTTTACTCTTGACATTTTACGGTTTTTTCAATTTTCTGAAAAATCCTATCATTAGATTTTTTTAAAAATACGATAATCTTGCTTAACTAACGTTTTCTACATAGGGATTAAGCATTTAGAACGAAATCTAATGTCAGAAAATGGCACTTTACTCTTGACATTTTTCGGTTTTTCAATTTTCTGGAAAATCCTATCATTAGATTTTTTTAAATACGATATTCTTGCTTAACTAACGTTTTTACATAGGGATTAAGCATTTAGAACGAAATCTAATGTAGGAAAATGGTACTTTACTCTTGACCGGTACGTTGGGACTTTGAAAATATTCGGGCGTTCAATCGCTCGTCTGTTGCATCATAGCGCGTCTCGGCGCAATCGACCGATTCGCTCGACCCATTATTTTCGATTTACGGCTAAAATAAATTTTTCTCATTTTATTCAATAACATATTCTTGCTTAGATAACTTTTTTACATAGGATTAAGCATTTAGAACGATATAATGTTTAAAATAAGGGCACTTTACTCTTGACATTTTACGGTTTTTTCAATTTTCTGAAAAATCCTATCATTAGATTTTTTTAAAAATACGATAATCTTGCATAACTAACGTTTCTACATAGGGATTAAGCATTTAGAACGAAATCTAATGTCAGAAAATGGCACTTTACTCTTGACATTTTTCGGTTTTTTCAATTTTCTGGAAAATCCTATCATTAGATTTTTTTTAAAATACGATATTCTTGCTTAACTAACGTTTTTACATAGGGATTAAGCATTTAGAACGAAATCTAATGTAGGAAAATGGTACTTTACTCTTGATCGGTACGTTGGGACTTTGAAAATATTCGGGCGTTCCAATCGCTCGTCTGTTGCATCATAGCGCGTCTCGGCGCAATCGACCGATTCGCTCGACCCATTATTTCGATTTACGGCTAAAATAAATTTTTCTCATTTTATTCAATAACATATTCTTGCTTAGATAACTTTTTTACATAGGGATTAAGCATTTAGAACGATATAATGTTTAAAATAAGGGCACTTTACTCTTGACATTTTACGGTTTTTTCAATTTTCTGAAAAATCCTACATTAGATTTTTTTAAAAATACGATAATCTTGCTTAACTAACGTTTCTACATAGGGATTAAGCATTTAGAACGAAATCTAATGTCAGAAAATGGCACTTTACTCTTGACATTTTTTCGGTTTTTTCAATTTTCTGGAAAATCCTATCATTAGATTTTTTTAAAATACGATATTCTTGCTTAACTAACGTTTTTACATAGGGATTAAGCATTTAGAACGAAATCTAATGTAGGAAAATGGTACTTTACTCTTGACCGGTACGTTGGGACTTTTGAAAGTATTCGGGCGTTCCAATCGCTCGTCTGTTGCATCATAGCGCGTCTCGGCGCAATCGACCGATTCGCTCGACCCATTATTTTCGATTTACGGCTAAAATAAATTTTTCTCATTTTATTCAATAACATATTCTTGCTTAGATAACTTTTTTACATAGGGATTAAGCATTTAGAACGATATAATGTTTAAAATAAGGGCACTTTACTCTTGACATTTTACGGTTTTTTCAATTTTCTGAAAAATCCTATCATTAGATTTTTTTAAAAATACGATAATCTTGCATAACTAACGTTTCTACATAGGGATTAAGCATTTAGAACGAAATCTAATGTCAGAAAATGGCACTTTACTCTTGACATTTTTCGGTTTTTTCAATTTTCTGGAAAATCCCTATCATTAGATTTTTTTAAAAATACGATATTCTTGCTTAACTAACGTTTTTACATAGGGATTAAGCATTTAGAACGAAATCTAATGTAGGAAAATGGTACTTTACTCTTGATCGGTACGTTGGGACTTTGAAAATATTCGGGCGTTCCAATCGCTCGTCTGTTGCATCATAGCGCGTCTCGGCGCAATCGACCGATTCGCTCGACCCATTATTTTCGATTTACGGCTAAAATAAATTTTTCTCATTTTATTCAATAACATATTCTTGCTTAGATAACTTTTTTACATAGGGATTAAGCATTTAGAACGATACATTGTTTAAATAAGGGCACTTTACTCTTGACATTTTACGGTTTTTTCAATTTTCTGAAAATCCTATCATTAGATTTTTTTAAAAATACGATAATCTTGCTTAACTAACGTTTCTACATAGGGATTAAGCATTTAGAACGAAATCTAATGTCAGAAAATGGCACTTTACTCTTGACATTTTTCGGTTTTTTCAATTTTCTGGAAAATCCTATCATTAGATTTTTTTTAAAATACGATATTCTTGCTTAACTAACGTTTTTACATAGGGATTAAGCATTTAGAACGAAATCTAATGTAGGAAAATGGTACTTTACTCTTGATCGGTACGTTGGGACTTTGAAAATATTCGGGCGTTCCAATCGCTCGTCTGTTTGCATCATAGCGCGTCTCGGCGCAATCGACCGATTCGCTCGATTATTTTCGATTTACGGCTAAAATAAATTTTTCTCATTTTATTCAATAACATATTCTTGCTTAGATAACTTTTTTACATAGGGATTAAGCATTTAGAACGATATAATGTTTAAAATAAGGGCACTTTACTCTTGACATTTTACGGTTTTTTCAATTTTCTGAAAAATCCTACCATTAGATTTTTTTTAAAATACGATAATCTTGCTTAACTAACGTTTCTACATAGGGATTAAGCATTTAGAACGAAATCTAATGTCAGAAAATGGCACTTTACTCTTGACATTTTTCGGTTTTTTCAATTTTCTGGAAAATCCTATCATTAGATTTTTTTTAAAATACGATATTCTTGCTTAACTAACGTTTTTACATAGGGATTAAGCATTTAGAACGAAATCTAATGTAGGAAAATGGTACTTTACTCTTGACCGGTACGTGGGACTTTGAAAGTATTCGGGCGTTCCAATCGCTCGTCTGTTGCATCATAGCGCGTCTCGGCGCAATCGACCGATTCGCTCGACCCATTATTTCGATTTACGGCTAAAATAAATTTTTCTCATTTTATTCAATAACATATTCTTGCTTAGATAACTTTTTTACATAGGGATTAAGCATTTAGAACGATATAATGTTTAAAATAAGGGCACTTTACTCTTGACATTTTACGGTTTTTTCAATTTTCTGAAAAATCCTATCATTAGATTTTTTTAAAAATACGATAATCTTGCATAACTAACGTTTCTACATAGGGATTAAGCATTTAGAACGAAATCTAATGTCAGAAAATGGCACTTTACTCTTGACATTTTTCGGTTTTTTCAATTTTCTGGAAAATCCTATCATTAGATTTTTTTAAAAATACGATATTCTTGCTTAACTAACGTTTTTACATAGGGATTAAGCATTTAGAACGAAATCTAATGTAGGAAAATGGTACTTTACTCTTGATCGGTACGTTGGGACTTTGAAAATATTCGGGCGTTCCAATCGCTCGTCTGTTGCATCATAGCGCGTCTCGGCGCAATCGACCGATTCGCTCGACCCATTATTTTCGATTTACGGCTAAAATAAATTTTTCTCATTTTATTCAATAACATATTCTTGCTTAGATAACTTTTTTACATAGGGATTAAGCATTTAGAACGATACATTGTTTAAAATAAGGGCACTTTACTCTTGACATTTTACGGTTTTTTCAATTTCTGAAAAATCCTATCATTAGATTTTTTTAAAAATACGATAATCTTGCTTAACTAACGTTTCTACATAGGGATTAAGCATTTAGAACGAAATCTAATGTCAGAAAATGGCACTTTACTCTTGACATTTTTCGGTTTTTTCAATTTTCTGGAAATCCTATCATTAGATTTTTTTTAAAATACGATATTCTTGCTTAACTAACGTTTTTACATAGGGATTAAGCATTTAGAACGAAATCTAATGTAGGAAAATGGTACTTTACTCTTGACCGGTACGTTGGGACTTTGAAAATATTCGGGCGTTCCAATCGCTCGTCTGTTGCATCATAGCGCGTCTCGGCGCAATCGACCGATTCGCTCGACCCATTATTTCGATTTACGGCTAAAATAAATTTTTCTCATTTTATTCAATAACATATTCTTGCTTAGATAACTTTTTTACATAGGGATTAAGCATTTAGAACGATATAATGTTTAAAATAAGGGCACTTTACTCTTGACATTTTACGGTTTTTTCAATTTTCTGAAAAATCCTATCATTAGATTTTTTTAAAAATACGATAATCTTGCATAACTAACGTTTCTACATAGGGATTAAGCATTTAGAACGAAATCTAATGTCAGAAAATGGCACTTTACTCTTGACATTTTTCGGTTTTTTCAATTTTCTGGAAAATCCTATCATTAGATTTTTTTTAAAATACGATATTCTTGCTTAACTAACGTTTTTACATAGGGATTAAGCATTTAGAACGAAATCTAATGTAGGAAAATGGTACTTTACTCTTGATCGGTACGTTGGGACTTTGAAAATATTCGGGCGTTCCAATCGCTCGTCTGTTGCATCATAGCGCGTCTCGGCGCAATCGACCGATTCGCTCGACCCATTATTTTCGATTTACGGCTAAAATAAATTTTTCTCATTTTATTCAATAACATATTCTTGCTTAGATAACTTTTTTACATAGGGATTAAGCATTTAGAACGATATAATGTTTAAAATAAGGGCACTTTACTCTTGACATTTTACGGTTTTTTCAATTTTCTGAAAAATCCTACCATTAGATTTTTTAAAAATACGATA